>NC_135502.1:31567462-31637462 GCF_052857255.1 Amblyomma americanum
TTAGTCACGCATAGCAAAATGCTCCAGAATAGATGTGCCAAAAATTGCTTTATGTTTTTAACTGTGAGCGACTAAGCTGTTGCAACTGAACTCGTATCCCTATTAGAACGTGTAAGTTCAACGAATACTTGGTCCCTTGTTGACGGTGAACTTTTAATGAAATGTAGCGGGGCTATTTTTTTGTGTGTGTGAATGTGCTCTGGAAGTGCATTGTTAATTACAGTGATTACCCTGCCGTCATTCTTGCCAAAGCTACGGCTGAAAGGGGCCGTTCGCTCTGAAAACTAGTAAAACGCTGCCCTTCAACAATCACACACTTCACCTCAACCAATTGTCGTTACTTGTAATCTCCTGGGAGAGAGAAGCAGCAACTGCGTTTAGAAATAGGCCATTTCCCTCGCGTCTAAAAGCTGCTCAAGAACTATGTGCGCCAGTGGTCTGTGAGGCGAAGAGCCGCCTCGAGCGCTAAGCCTTTGTTTTAAGCGCTTTAGGGAGAGAGGAAAACGCAATCAATTCGGTCGAGCAACGTTTACTTTTCGCAGGCTAATTAAACAGCTAAAACTAAAGAGGAAAGGAAGCGCTAAATAAAAAAAAAATAAAAAAAAACACGATCGTTCGCATAACAGGAACGACGCGCTCCGCTAAACCCGCGCTTTTAATCGCACCCGACGCAAATTTCCCCCTTTGGCCTATAGCACTATCGCCGAAATTAACGTCGCGCCTCGCCTCCCGTGAAACACCGAGAGGGCTGGTTTTATCTCCCTTGACCAGCGCGTCGCCAAAACTCATTCCGGCGCCCGTTTCAAGTTCCGGGATGGGCCGGAAAGGCACACACAGCGCGTTTTCGGTCCGCATGTAAACACAGCGGGGCCGAAAGGGGAGCCGGATTACGTGCCGCTCCCGGGTGTTAACAGCGGCGTCAAGCCCTGGCGTTGCCCCTTTTGCACCTTCTCGTCGTCGTTTCCAGCCCTTCTTCGCGCACCCCTACTTCTCTTCCATCAAAGGCCTGGTGTTCGTTCATCCTGGGCGAGATAAGCGACTGCCTTTCGGCGGAAAGCCAGTCGGGAACGTCACGGGCAAATTAACGAGCTGCTACGTGGTCAAAGTTCTAATTGACCCTTGCCGCGTCTAGTCCTGCAGTTGCTGCGCAGTCATCTCGAGGCGGTGCCCTGACAATCGCGCTTCGATCGCGGAGTGTCTGCAGCGAGCGCTCGGATTGAGAAGGTGCCCTCAAAGGTACGCCGTCACATTGGCTAGAACAGCGTGTCCACAGGAGAAGGACATTACGCGAGTAAGGCGAGTTCTCGATCAAAGCACCCGCAGTGCATTTCTGTAAAGCAGAACGTCCGAAGAAGAAGCGGTGACGAAACGATAATGTTCTATTCGTAGGTGGCGCCCTCTGCTGACTCGTTGAGGCCCGTGGCTAGAGAGTTGCTGGCAAGCTTTAAGGACGTCTTTATGCAGGCGACCGGCGAGGTTAGCAGCGCTACGCACCGCATCGTACTGGTCTGTTGTAGTTCGTTTCGATTCATGTTCTGGGATGCCTTGTTATGAACCAATGCCATTCCGCTGTTTTCTTTAAAAAATATCAGGTTTTATGGGTTACGGGCTATGGGGGTTTAACGTCCCAAAGCAAACCAGGCTATTAGAGACGCCGTAGTGAAGGGCTCCGGAAATTTCGACCACCTGGGGTACTTTAACGTGCACTGACATCGCACATATACCTCTCCTGTTTCATTAAAATCTCTCTCCTCATCTCCTCCTGACATCGCACAGTACACGGGCCTTCTAGCATTTCGCCTACATCGAAATTCGACCGCCGCGGCCGGGATCGAACCCGCGTCTTTCGGGTCAGAAGCCGACAGCCATAACCACTGAGCCACCGCGGCGGCTTATACATCAGGTTTTAGTCGTTCTGGTCTGCTCGCCGGGTGTCAGACTTGTGGACATCTGCAGCGTGTCTCCTTTTCATGTAGACACGTACTCTACGACTGCAGACACGAACCGCTACGTGGGAGGCTTTACATGGTGTCGAATTAAACGAAACTATTCATCTTTAAATAAACACATATATGAAACATGCTGCTGTCTATACCGAGGGTTACAAATTGGATCATTCGGTAGGCTCTAAACACGCATGCGCCGATAGGGGAGAAAACAGGGGCCAAGCTTCTCTCCTCTAGGGCACTCTCGTATATAAAAGAGAGCGCTAGAGGACCGCTTGATCACTGTTTTTACTCCTTTATGTTTTGAGCGCACATAGTCTTCCCTCTTACATAAACAAACCAGTCAAAAGAGGAAGGAGAGAGAAGAGACGAGACACACACAGTGACTGTCGGTCGCTGTGTGTGTCTCGTCTCTTCTCTCTTTTTCCTCTTTTGACTGGTTGATTTATTGTCTATACGGCTAATGTGAAACAATGTCAGCCACTGGACGAAGAAAAAGGAAAGAAAATTGAGAACTGAGATAGAAGCTACACCTACCCACGTTCTGCCGCCATGAACAAAGTCAGCTCGAACTTTGGATAAGATATCTGAGACACATATTGGCAAATAGAGGTATCATTGTTGGTATACTGTATAGTTGAATTAATGCCTGAATGCACGCTCTCGATGCTTCAAACAAGCACTCTTCCTTTGGAGCATGCACTGCTGCTTCCTCAGCTTCACTACTGTTGTAGCCAGGAGCTACTATGCTGACTTATACCGTGCTGGAAAACTAGGCGCTTCCCCCCCCCCCTTTCCCCCCGCGTTCCTCTATCTCTATTCGTTAAGAGATCAACTCAAAGAAACAGTTTCGTTTTTTTTTTTTGACACGGCATCAAGTTCGTCGGTACGCATCCACAAGCACACACAGCAAATTTTTCACGAAACCCTATCAAAACAAATGGACACTGTTATTACAATGGCAAGAAAGAATATAGACCATGCGTCACGAAAAACGAAATCAACTCGCATCTGCAGGCTGAGACCACGTTCTTTTAAAAAGACTCAGGATGTCGAGAAGCCTTAATACACGTTTCGCGTGATTATGAGGACGTTAGAGTGGACGCTAAACTAACAATGTCAGCTCAGTTTTCTTCGGTACGCTTTGTGCTGAGCACGTATTTGCGCGGACCGCTTTCAGGGCTCTCGGCGGAGTCTCAGTCGACGCAGTGTGAGCCACGCGAAGCTCTCCTTCCGCTCGTTTATATTCAGTTCGCATTGTAGACGATGGACGTGCCGTCGCGAGGTTCTCATCTGTGAACTCAGCCTGGTCTAGTTAAGTTTATTTAAGACAGTTAAGTTAGGTTTTTTGAGATACGTTAATTTCGAGGTGCTCCTAACTGCCGTCGCTGGAAAACACCGGGGACATACTTTAAGACGGAACGAAGGGCCCAGGGAGCTGAGCTTAATTTGGAACACCGCAGTGCAGTTCGTACAACGCATACATGGCTCCAAATCTCTGTTAGACGGAGAGGAATTTAATTCCTCACCCCTTTTCAGAGATATAAAGGGTCGAGGGTGCACCCAGAGCTACATTTTCACCACATGGCTGCAGGGTAGCTTGGAGGCCTTTGGAGAACAGCGGTGCGCTAGAAGATAATAACAAAAAAGGGCTAGGAAAGCTGGTGAAATGCATGTAGAACTGTTGTCCTGCGCTACGTTATGGTTAAGAATTAGTCAAAGGAAAACTTGCCAACTGAGACTTCAGATTTGTTACGAGCGGATTATGTGTTGTGTTGAGGTTTATGGTACATAAGCTGCTAAATCTATCACGCACCTAGCACAAGGTTAAAAAAGTCTATTTGTTCTATTCTCGAGTTTTGAGCGTGAGAATAAAATACGTTTTAGTGTGAGGTCGTCTTCACATCTTTCGCGGTGAGGTTTTTCTTGTTTCGTCAATAAGAAGTCAGGCTCAGGCGTGTGCCTGTCTTATGCGAAGGCGACACATAATTACTTCAATGAAATGTTCCTGGTGTAGGCATGGCTTCCATTCTCCAGAAATGTACTTGACGAATTGTAATTTTGTTGCTCAGCTCATTATACCACTCATTATGCCATTTTTTCTTCAATTTACTAGGTAACAGCTTCATGCAGTCATTATGAGGTATGTTCATATTCTTGATTTCACTTGCTCGCGCAGCTCATGAGTCGGCTCTCTCGTTACCATCTATGCCGACGTGGCTCGAGACTGAACAGAATTTTATATGTCCTGGTGTTGTGACTTTTTCTACGTTGTTTATGATGGTTCCTATTAAGAGTTCAACTGGATTTCTTGACTGTAGCTCTGTGAGTCGGCTCAGGGAATCAGTGTAGATTATGCTGTTTTCGATGTTCCCGTCTACTATTCTGCTCAAAGCTATACACACTGCATAACATTCGGCAGTAAAGATTGATACACAATTTTGCAGTCTTAATATTTTTTCCCACTTCCCCTGTAATGTCTTCCGACATGCGTTGCATTTATTCATGTGCTGTTTGTGTTTTACAAAAGTGTGTTAGCGTGAAGTCACACGCGGCGGGAAAGCTGTACCCTGTCAGCAGTGGATCAAGTTTTGGGGCTATTTCAGGTAGGACATCTAGTATTCCTAGTTCGCGACATGTATCATCAAAGCGTGAAACAAAGGTCTGATTGATTTCGGTTTATTAATGAAGTGTGTTCTGGATGTGTACGTAGTGTATATGGGGTAACAAATGTGGTTTGGTACGGGTCTTATTTTCAGTACATATGCCCACGTAGGTATTGCTCGCCTGTTTTTCGAGAAATTTGTTGGTCACATTCTGTTCATTGCCGCACTTGGAACTTAAATGCGCAGCGGCCAAGCCCCTTATAATGGCCTGCATGAGCTTCAAGGAAGAAAGAAACTTTGCGCCCAGGAAGCTCCGGAAAACGCGGGGTTCGTGTATTTCTCCTTCAACCGGCCCCCCACGTGAAAACCCCGTGCTTTTAATACCTCGATAGACTCCAGTCTATGTATATGATTGTACTTTATTTCGCAAAAAAAGAGAGAGCCTAAACCAAGCAGAATCGGTTTTGGCGTTTGTAAGCAGCGCACTAGTAAACCTGTATTTTACGTGGTGTCATCTGTGCGCTAGTACCCTCAACGAAATTTGTTAACTGGGTCGCACTTAATACTATTCCGTAACTTGCCGTTCACGCAGCGAATAATTATCTTAGTTCGTGCTTATATATCTTACTGACATAAATCACAGACGACGACTGCACATTGGAACAGAGCTTTGTCTCAATGCTGACTTAGCTGGAAACAGCCATTCTTTTACAACCATTTTTAATTCAAAGTTTACAGATGGATATACTTCACCATATTTTGCAGCAGGCTACGAACTATTATATTCGTCAAGTGGTCATTTAACAAAATATAGGAGATGCCTGACAATAATGTCGCCTGAACGTACCACGTTATTCATTTTTCGATAATTTTATTGTACGAAACAGATGCCAAGAGTGGCATCGGGGATAATAAATTATTTCATTGATTGTGCTCTACATGAGATGGGCTATTTGTGAGGTATGGCTTCTGTTCACTGGTGTGCTGCATCTTGGATTTAAAACGTGTTTTACTTTGGGCCCTCGACTAAACTAGTCTCTTGCCATGAGTTCAATAACTACGCTATACATTGAAATACTTGGCACAAATAAACAAGCAAAAGTTTTGGAGCATGCTGTTAGGCAATAACACTTTATTTATTAAAGCTGCATGAGAGCGCAGAAATTGGAGTGGTTAAGTTCTCGCAAATATTGCCCCGACAGAAGCGTACTTGATGTGCGCTAGGGTAGCGTGATCTTTCTGAACCACGTTGAAAGGAACATAGAAGATAGAAGTCCCTGCCAGACACTCGTTTCCTAACCATGACCTATGTGTTTGAACACGTCGAAGCATCAATATTTCTCACTGTATAGTGCACTGGCTATTCGCGTTGTTGCTTGCCTCACGACTACCGGCACTTCAAGATTTCTGCAATGCTTTGCATATGCGGTTGGGAGCAGCACGATTTGTCGCTACGCTAGGATCATGCGCTCAGTGACGCAACACTCTTGCTGTGAATTATGGAGTTTGTGGCAATATAAATCAAGGGAATATTACGTACAAGATGGCTCAATTCGAAGCAAGATGAAGAACAAGGTTTTGAATGTGATCCCGTCTCTATCACTGGAACTGATGCATAAACATCTGAACCGTGCAATGGTCAAATAATTCAGAACCATAAAAAAGCGCGCAAGAAGCCAATAATAACAATATTATAACAATAAAAATATTGCAGACGTCAGGTACTACAGTTCTAGCACTAATATGGAGAACAACACTCCTCTCCTTGCGTCTTCGTTCGTTCGACGAGTCGTGTCAACACCATCTCTGCAATATGTAAGAATGCATCGCGTATTCTTGAGTGGATGTGAGTTCGAGCTGTTGGCTGGCGAATTGATTACTTTTTACGTTGAACGATCTGCCTTGTTTTGAAAACTTATATGCAATCGCAAGCCACATTCATACCATTGGTCTAGTATCTTTATTCCTCTGGTGATTTCTTCAGTCATGCTTTGCTCACAGCCTTTATATTTCACAACCACACTACGATTAGACAGTACTGTTAGAGGTTAGAGTGAATAATATTATTAAATAAAACGCTTTATCATATGTACGCAAACAGTTCGCTAGCTCCTGCAATTGAAAACTACAAAACTGAGATTACATTTCGAAGTTATAAAAATCAAAGGCTTGAAGCAACGGGAAAAAGCTTCGCAAGCGACGAGGACGAAGGAACGGACAACGCGAGCGCCAAGTGAATCAATTTATTTGTGACTGCAAGATACACCGACGAAAAGGAGAAAAGAGGGAAGTTTAAAACATTGATTGATCCAGAGATACAAAGAAAATTGGTAGTAGCAACACTTGTCGCACTCTATGGGCAATAGACAGCGCTTGTGTGGTGTGTTCCATCGTCCTCGTCTGTTCTGCAGCCTTTTTTCACATTTCTAAAAATGAACTAGCTAGCCCATACCGCTATTCTCAAGAAGTTCAAAGTTTCTCTGAACTGCTCCGTCCTCATTGTCAGGGCTTCGTTACTGAGAAGTTGTAACAGGTTTCATTTTGAAAATTCTAATACCATGCATTTTGCTCTAAATGTCTTTGAACAATCGCAAAAAACATAGCCTCATGTAAACTGCGCCAAGGTTAGTTCGGAATAGTGTCGCGCAAGCTGCAGTCAATGGGAGGAAGCTCGAGTAAGTTCGCAGAGCGTCGCGCCAGCTGTAGCCAATGGGAGGAGGGCGTCGCCAGGTGCCGCATAACGGAGAGAGGGTGTGAAGGTGAAGTGCGAGAAACGCGATTGCGTGCACATCCAGATGTCAGAAAGGAGAAATGAAGAATGAGCACATACTTTCGAATGTCTGCTCGGTTTGACTGCGTTAAAATGCTGCCTATTTTTTATTCCTTATGGGAATATATATTGTGTAACTCATTCGCGGGAACAGGCCGTGGTATGTCGAGGTTAGTAATTCTTGTCACGCAGGCATGAAATTATTTTGGTAAGTTAGTTATAAACTAACTACCTTATTGGTACCTTGAAAATACAGCGCTTGAGTAACTTTCTCGCTTTTAAGACATTTTGTAGATCTTGGAGGGTAAAGTTGCAGGAAAGTTTGTGAGACATACAGGCTAAAAACCGCAAAAAACACAGGACACCACCCTGTGTTGTCGACTACCTTCGTCCTCTGTCTGTTGCGGTTTTTAGTCGGCTTGCAGATCTGGGAGCTTCTGGTATGTAATACCCACTGGAGCAACGATTTCTTCATTCGAAAAATGTGCAAGCTATCCAGCTCGCAAGAAAACACGTTGCTTTGGGAATCCAGAACTTTGCCTCATTGACCGCCTATATGTATAGCTCAGTAAGACCGTCTACATTAAGCCCTCCAAGCCGACATCATCCGCGTTTAATTAGTTCACATGGTCAGCGCGCCGGTGCGCCTCTTTTCTATATCTGGAGCGATGCGAACTACCATAATGGCCCTCAGGCACCGGCAGCAATTGGCAGCCCCACGACGCGTGGGCAGCGCCGGCCGGCGCGCTTTGAGCCAGGCCCTCAGTTTTGAGCCGGTCTCTCACTCCCCGGCTTCCAGCGACTGCAGCGCTCGAATTCCTCGTAATCATCGACTCGAGAGAGCTTGGCGCTGCGGTGAAACGAGGCGTACAAAGAGAGCGCCGCCACGGCATGTAGGGAAAGCCCGCAGTACAGGGCGGTCGGGCGGTCGGGAGAGAAATTCTCGATTCGCGGCCTAATGAATCGTCGGGCGCAGGGACGAGTTCAGGGAGCGGAAGGGATTCGTGAGTGGCGAGCGTGGCGAGTTCCGAGGTGCAGGTGTAAGTTCCGAAGGGGACGAGTAGCGGAAGTTGACCGTGAGAGAAATGGCAGTCCGAGCATAGTTTATGAGGCTGATACGTAGATGTCGTCCGCATTTGGCGCCCGTCATCTCGAGCGCTCGGCAATCAAAGTGTCGATGACTCGAGTGGGGTGGCAATCAGCGTGGAGTTTAGCCCGGCGATCATCGGAACTGCCTGTGTTGGAACTTCGAGAGCTTGCCACATCGTTTTTGACTTTTCATTCATGTTTTTTATTTCATTATTATGATTTGTTACGTGCTCCGTGTATTGTGTGAAGCTAGCCGCCCAGAAACATCACGTTACCAGTACTAAATAACTGTGATGCACAGAAAATTGATATCGCACTGCTATTCCAGAAAAGTCTTACTGAGTTGTTCATATAAATCGCCTGGCGGTGTCACTGCACAAAGTATTGGTGTGGTATGTCAATTTTGTTTCCTGTTCTGACCATTCCTGAAAATGCGTATTTTTTTCTTGCATTCTGACTGTTTTTTTTTGTTCGGTTATCACAAAGAATAAAGCTAGTTTTTGTATTCTTGTACAAACGTATCGAACCTCCCTGCTGATGGGTGACTGGAGCTAGTCAGGCCGGAGTAAAGTGGTATTTTTTCAGTCAACCTTTTTCGCTGCACTTTGCATGTGTAAATACAATTGATTAATAAGATCACAATTGCGATTAAATGTCGTTCAAAAAATAAAGTACTCTTTGAGTGGTTCTACAGGCGTATTAACTAACGAAGTCATAAACGTTGTAATAAGTTGATTTGCTTTGTTTTGTGCTTTGTCAAATAACAAAAATATGACTGGATGAAAAAAACGGAGTTCTTGGCGCTTTATCTTTTACCCACACTTGTTTCCATTGCTTGCTGTTACTGTTATTAGTGCTGAGAAGAATTGTAGTCTTCTGTTCTTCTGTAACGATTATTCCTATCGTCGTTTAGTACTAGTCGTCTAGAAGCAGATCGAGAAACATTAAAGAGGAGCTTAGTTTGATGCTTAGCTGACTACTTGCCTTGAGAATTTGTACAATGTACTGCATAATACAAAATTTAGTTACGGTACATTGGTGGGAAAAGTTTTTTTTATTTAAGAAATTAAATATCCTGATCTATAGCGATTTCTTTTTAAGCGGCACGTATGGGTTACTTAGACGCAAGAGGTTAGACATTCTTTAAGCTTAACAGTTGACTCTCTTAGAGAAAGCCCGGACATAAAATTAAAGAAGACGGATACTAACCTTTGACGGAGACGCTAAAAAAAATATTTTGTAAAATTTTTTTAGCCTTTTTCTTTTTCTGGCAGTTTGCACTTCTGCCTTTATATCTAGGAACTTGGTCTTTGTTGAAGTTTGAACTTTCCGCCTTCTGTCGTTGCAAGCGTCACGCTTCGTTGCTAGCATTTTCATGAAATGGCTTTGCGCTTGATTCAGCCCGCTCGGAACTAGACGACTCTTAAGTTTGGAATTGCAGGAAGGAGGAAAATTCTAACAGCATACCGTTGCAGAACCGGAGACTATACGCTGTGAGGGACAAGACCGGGGCACTCATCACAGAACTGAACGGAAAACGGAACTTAGTACTCAGAAAAGGAATAACAGCGGCTGCACTAAAATAATGAGTCGAATTACGTTCGCACGGCTTGCTCTCAACTTGAAGCTATTTTTGGAGCTGTATAGAGCACGCGCAGTAGAAGTTGAATTCTCAGTTGACCTGCAATGCAAAGCGTCTCTATTCTCGGACGCTTGTAAAACTTCGCGAGAAAAAAGTAGAGTCGCGAGTACGAAAACAACTTTGTCACGGCTGTTGGCTCCATTTCGGCTCAGTCGTGCATTTGTAGATGCGTACTCATTAGTCACTGGTGAAGATTAGGCTAAATGCTATTTTCGTCTTTAAGAATCTTGTTTAGAGAGTTCCCCAAGTTCTGAACGTAATCGCATCTGCTTTTCTCTCTGAGTGTTGCTTTTTTAAAGTATTATACCAACCCTTCTCAGCAAATCCAGAAACCCGCACTGCAGTTGGCGTTCAACTCGTTCTGAGTGCGCCAGTGGTGCCGTTGCTTAAGAAAAGATGGAGTACGAAAGCCCACGCTACGAGAAATATTTGATGCCTTTTTTGGGCCACGACGCCGTGGTTTTTGATAGATGGTCAAACTGTATAATAGTTGGAATGCGGCTTCCTTCCGGTTTCCTTCCTGTGCAGCATGCTTTGCTAAAAGATATCTAAAGAACGATGAAGATAACCAGTATTTTTAAGACAAATTTTTTATGCAGCCAGGCTGCTTACTAATTTCTAGAACAACCAGTCTAGTATTTACTGTTTATCCCGCGTACTATATTTATTTTAGGGCTGAGTGCCCTGTAATATTTTTTAAGACGATGGGAATGAAGGACCATAGTTAAGTTATTTTTTGCGGCTTGTAATGCATTCTCAGCAATTTCCTGGCACCATCGTGAGGACGTTCTTCCCGGAAATGGGTCGAATCTTGCGATTTAACCAACAGCACTCTATACTCCTACTAGAAGTCATCATGTGTAGATCATTTGCGTTCAAGAATAGACGCCTAAATTTGCCCCATCTTGAGCGAGTGGAATACGCGAATAAAAAAAAAAGTGCACACTTCGAAGTCAGAGCGAAGTTATAGCCCGGAGTCGGCACTGGCTGCGTTTTGGAGTTTGCCTTAAACTAGGTCGTGTGGTCTAGTTTAGCTTGCGGGTGGATTTCGCTTTTGTGGAAGTACTGAATAAAGCAACATAAAATCTGATTACTTTTTTTAAACAGTGAATAAAAAGTATAAGAGAAAGTTGCAACTGCTGTGAACCCTTAACCATCTTGTGGCCCTGCCTATGCATGAAAAACAATCACAAGTTCGACATTGCTCAGTTCACGATGTTAGATGACCGGATGTTTCTACTTCAAATTGGGTATAACATGCTTCAAGATGCCTTTCTTTTTTAGAAAAGTTGTGATTAGTTAACAATCAGCTCTGATGGTCAAGATAGCGGCGTAATTTTCAACGGCGTACATAGGTTGCGACAAATTCATTGTTTTGCTCAAGCTCCTTTGCTTTGTTTTTAGATTTTGATCATTTCGTGATGTGCACCTTCCCAAATGATAACGGCGTTGCGCATAGAGTTTTACGATGTTGCAGCGGCCATTGTATTACACGTGCGCTAGCTGAACCACCTGATAAATGTCTTATTCCTCGATATCCATCTCACTGTGCTCGTAATGCCACGTGTATTTGAATGCAACCACCGATACTGGCAACGCAAGGCACGACGTTGTCTTGTTTATAGGACACGAATTGCGCAAAGAGTTCATATACATGCCTATCTGCGCGCTCTTGCGCGACAAGCACGTTTCCGCAGATGGGCTTTCGGCTTACACTCAGAAAAAACGCCTCCACCTAGTTTGGAAGGAATGGGGCGAATGGAACTAACAATTTAGACATACATACGAACGTGAAGGACATGAACAGAAAAGAAATAATTTCATCGTGCTTATGCCTTACTTTGCTCGCCACAGTTCCAGTTTAATTATTCTGCCCCAAGTGATTTTGGTGAGCGAGGCTTCAGCCAACTGTGACATAATCGCCCATGCAAGCATGCACTACATCACCTGTCCAGCGGTTTCACATAGGAGAGGGATCAGGCTAGGTGTGTGTGTGCCTTTTTTGTTTTGTGAATGCTTTAATATTTTAGGTATTTTCCTTTCGTTGCTTCCGGCGAACACCGGTCATTCACGCCTTTATCGCCGAGAAAGAACAAGAAAAACAATCAGCACCGAACAACGCCACGGGCTTAGTGTGCAGGCCTGCTTTAACGGCATCACGCTTGCAAAAGGGCGCGAACTGAATCATACATGAGCGCGGTTGAACCCCTCCTAATGAAGAGGAACTCATTAAACATGGATTACTATTCCGGTCACCGCTACGACTCGCCAACGCTTGGCTACAAGGAGCGTAAACAACCAGAACAAAAACCGTTTTGCGCGTGACCCCGTCGTGAAAAGCGTCGTCGCAGGGAAGCACCGACTAAGCCAACAACCTTGCAGCACCGGTTGATGTTCTCTCTTTTTTCTTCTTCTCTTTTTTATGTGTTTAGAATGGCTAAAAGAAGAAAAAAAACCATTGGTCGTAATCCGAAACAGCCGAGCGCATTTCGTTCGTGCTACGCTTATAAAAGGCGCATAATGAGCTTCGGTTACCATCCCCGTCATTACCACCTGCTACAGAAAGCGCTATGGTAGGCGCAGTGGCCGTGTGGATGATGTAAAAAAAAATGGCTCCAGAGCCCCCGGATGGAATTTAAGCCAAAGCACGTGACCTCCAATTGCGATGCCGCGGGAGATTGCTACACCTTTGCAGTATCATGTGTGCTGCTTAGTGCATTATGAAAGCCTCAGTACACATTTTCCTCGGTCCCTTTTTCTCTCATTCTATCTCCCCTTTTTTCCCTCAGTGGGAAGCAGCAGGTCCGAGGCACGTTCCTCAGGCCGATCTGTGCTCCCTTCCTGATGTTAAAGCTTTCTATCTTTCTTTTGGTAGAAATGCGCACAGTGTACTCGTGCGAACTCAAAAGATAATACCTCGAGATTATGCAACTTTGGCAGTCTTTGAGACCAAAAAGTAGTGTAATGCTAAACGCTCGCAGGACATGCCGCACAATGGCATCACAGATGTAGAAAACTTAGTTCCGGCTGCTCATATGCGAATCTACAATTACCTTAAGGGATACCAGTCCTTTTCAGCTAAGTGTAGTAGCTTTGGATGTGGCCTAAAACGAAAAAAAAGTCATGCCAAGAAGCACCAGGGCTCCTTTTTCATTTTCGTTTTCTCTTTATTTTTATCTCCATTTTTAATTCAAATTTGAGTCTCGGTCACAAAATTATCCAATTACTCCACTCCTCGCCCATGAGTGCGTTTATATCAGCAATGCACCCTAGCCAATACCCCACCGTGGGTATGTGCCATTAAGCCTGAGGATATCATCATCATCGTCAACATCACTAGCGCAAAAAGCAAAGGGAAGCAAATAGTTAAATTTTATTCGCTGATATTGACCCTTGAATCCAAACTGCTAAAATATTAATGCCTGCAAAAGGAGAGTAATACGAGACGTCATACATACACTCTTCCTTCGTCCTGATTTATTTCATGCATTTCCAATTTTTTTCAGGATACGAGTCACCAGATTGTTGAAACTAATTCTTTCGCCTCTGAAATCTTACTTTAAGAAGGTTAGCACAAAAGCCTTAGCCCCATGTTTGGTAATGTTGCTGAATACGAAAACACTAAAGAACGAACAGAAAAGGAAAGGAGAGCTCAATCGCAAAGTAACTTGTACTTGCTGCCATTAACGGAGTAGCGCCACTGGTGTAGACGCTGTTACATCACAAGCTGCGCAAGATGAAGGCTTTTGCAACATCATTAACGTCGTGGACTCACCCACTCCATTGCTCATTAGGCAAATTAATCCGCTATTTCTCTTTGTATAAGCTCGTTTCGAAGTATTACTGCACTAAGGAAAACACAACCAAGATTTAAGTTGATGCGAGGGACTGCTTATAAATACGAAAACAAAGCTTTTTTTGTTCAAATTTATTGCGATATAATCGTTCTAATGAATTTAGAATATAAAGCTCGACTCGCAAACTTGATGGGGCATGGGATTCAAACCTGCTGGAACGCAGTGATGCAAGAAGGCGCACAGAACCGTCTATTATGAGGTTGAAAACAGCCCTTGAAATGCAGTATAACATAAGGGGGACCGAGAGAAAGACTACGCAAACGGACTCCGTGCAAACGCCACACCAACGGTTTACTCTACGACTCCCGGGAAGGCATTCGCCTCAAGAATACCTCGGAGACATTTTCGCAGTCGCCAGCAGAACGCACGGGTGCGCTCTGGTTGTGTTCCACGTGGCATTCCGCAACAGCAGCGTGACGCAAAAGGGGGTCCCAAAGTGCGAGCGCATTCCACATTCCGCGGGAAAACAGTACGTCAACTGTAACGGACCATCTTGAAAGAATAACAACTAGAGAAACAGCGACTAGGCAATAAACGCTTACCACTCGCGTCGTGAATGGCGGCAGAGAAACCCACGAGAGAGGATCTATTGAGCAGACGCATGAGCTGTCTGTTCTTAACAGAAATGGGAAAATAAAGCCGACAAGGACACGCCTGAGGAGGCTGGGGGTGGGAGCATGCGGAGAAGTGGAAAAAGGGAGTGATATTCCATATTCCACTCTTTCAGCGCAGAGACGCATATTGCATTTCGTATACATAGAGGGACCGGGGGCCAGCTTTGGCGCAGTCGATAAGAGCGACCTGGCAACCAGAGGAGAGTAATCAGGCGAAGTGCAGCCAGTGGTCGCTCTGGGGCAGTATGGATACAATAGAGGCGCTTGCACGCTTGCTGGGCCCAGCCGTCATGCCGCAGGCGGCCCTTTGCACTGCGAAGCCTGCTGCGGTGCACGTTGCCGCAGCTGCCGTCAACGGGGGATTCCTCCCTGCGGTGCCGTTGGTACCGCACCTCCTACGGACCACCGGCGTTGTTATACCGCAATAAAGCCACGGACGCAGGGCGCTGACGTTTCCTTGACGGGGCCAGTCGGCTCCCGGCCTAAGCCCCCCCCCCCCCCCTCGCCCCCCCCCCTCCCCCCCCCCTCCCAGGAGTCTGACCGCATGGAGAGGTTCGGCTGAGAGCGAGTATGAGGTAGATGGCTGCGGCAGAGTACATTTCACTCATCCGTGTGTGGAGAGGAGCAGGCCGCAGATATGACCTGGGGACCTACAGGGCTGCCTTAGTCGTGGCTACCCGCCGCCATGTTGCGCGCCTGCTCTCAGGTTGTTGTCCCCTTGGTGAGCTTTAGCCATCGCCGACTGTCCCGACTGTTTCCTAGACGGCTGTGATCAGCTTGACTATTTGCTCATTTGTTTCCCATTTCCCCGAGTACATTTTCATTTGATTAGCTTTAGCTCTTTGTGACGCAAATTCCTGTAGTACAATAAAAAGCCACTCGTTTCATCACGACGCGTGACAAGTTTGTTAAACGATTGGGATAAAAGATGTAGCGGAAAATTTAGAGTACTAACTGTGGTTCCCGTGCTGTGCACTACATCGATACTGTGCTGAAGTTCGCCGCATTACTTCCACGCTTTCGAGCAATGAGTTTTAGTGCGTAAGTAACATAGTTCGCGCAGTAGAGTGAAGCCTGAATGACAATAGAGTGCTTGACATCTCAAAAGTGGACAACAGAGTTACATTCAGGACTGGGTAGGTCGGCTTGAACGTGTAGCCTGTTCTCGACTTGTATTAGCTAAACACAATGAGCGTCTTATTAAAATTAGAAGAGGTACCTATTTTATACGGTTTCGGTATATAGTCTAAGTTAGGGTAGTTCTAACTGATCTTATTTGGTCTGTGAGTGTATTCCAGAAACAGCTCTACTTCTTTGGGAAAACAAAGGTCAGTTACTACTGAGAGCCTATGAACTCAGTGCATTAACACAGAAGAGCTACGTTGATTACAGCGGCAACGTTAAAAACTTTCCTATACATGTTGCTGGACGACTAAACTCAATCTCATACAATTTTAGACTCAACTTCTGAGTTTAGAATCGGCGGCTACCATTCTCAAAAACACAGGCAAAATCCGTCGTGCTTTGCTTCGTTTTTTTATTTACAGCTTATTCTTTGCACTGCGTCACTTTTTTCAAACATTTCTTTGAGTTTTCACAGTCTACCACTCTTTGTCTTATTGTTATGGCAATTGATAACTGCCAAAACAAACGACGTTAGGCACTGCCCTCATCCGTCATCGAACAGAAGGTGGCGAATGAGCTACTTCTTTTACCTGGGTCGTGAATGTAGGCTTTAAAACGCGGTGATTTTTATCGCAAGCTAACTACCCTTTCGATATGGTTTTCTCCGAAATAATCACGTTTATCTTACAGTGGCCTCTTGATAAGCCTAGAAGAGCGAATTTAACAACATAGCGTTTAGTTCGCTTGTCTTACATTTTATTGCAATACAGCACTTTTTCCTTTAACATCCGCATGATACATATTTTTCAAAGTTTACAACATTGTGAAAGGCGCCCAACACAGACAACGGATCCGAGATTAATAGTCTTTGAACAATAAATTCGGTAAACCCTTGCTGTTTGCCCAATGACAGTGCTAGCCATTGAAGCTATGCTATCTATAGTAACCTGATTCAGGCTGGTATGCACTATGTGGGCTATGTGAGTCTTATGGGTCGTCTTGGCATCACGTTATGTGCGCGGGCCATGACGTACTCAGGTGCAAAAACTTCTACCGCGTGGCGTTCCGCCATATTTTAAAGAAATTTGCGAAAACAAAAAAAAGCCCCTCCGGTAACATGTTAAGCTTGCCAGCTTTGCCAGAACTGCAAGATGAATCAGCTGAACGATGGTTCTTCTATTTCTAAGCCTGCGAAATTCGCCACATGTGTAGATTTTACTAGTGTGCAATTGTGGTCAGGCTAATGCTGGCTGTGCGGCAAATTTTATTGCTTTTGTTTAACTGTGCTTGAACGGTAGGGTTTGGTATCACGAACAACAACTTACAGCAAACAACTTGCTAGGTTAATAGCAGCGCTACAAAATAACGAAGCACGTCTGACAGTTACGTTCAAGCAACTTGATGTAGCATTTAAATAAACGGGTGCTGCAGAAATTTGAGACAAAAATGTAGGCGGCAGTTGGCGAGACGGCAGACAGAAAACAGAAGACAAGCAACAGTCGGAAGCAGACGCGAGATATTTTTCAGTGGCACAAGGTTTATTAAAGGCTAAGCAACCAAGCAAGCTCTCAGTAGCTGTTTTCTCACTCCTGCCGCTTTTTACTTTGAGAGAACGAGGGACAGAAAAGGGTTCAATATGAGTAATGATGTGGGCAGACAAAGGTGGTTGTATACAAAAACACATGGGCAGTGGCTTAACCACAGCTCCACGCGAGAACTGCGCTGTGAAATAACAGTAGTAAAGTTTTATCATCAAAACTGTGCCAAGCCTCAGACCAAGTGGTCGCTTTGTGGTCCTCCGTCCATGGCCTGCTGTTGGGAGCTCCCAGGAAGCGGTCGACGCCATTTTTTCCGTAAGCATAAGTGACAAACAGTAGTGTGGGGTCCCAAAAGAACACAGAATTCAGGTTTGCTCCTCCAGATGAATGCAAGTTAAAATGGAAGTTCCGCGGCGCCAAAGTCGAGCCCGAGCTCAGTCTATGCCGATCGCCTTCCTAGTAGAACTCGGGCGGCACCACTCCCGGCGTCTATTTGGCGACGGCGATACACGAGCGAAGCCATAAAAAGCAGTACATGAGCCACCACCATCAACCATGTGAAGCCTACAGTAGGACAAGTAAATATATAAAAAGGCTAATCCTGCCATTTTTCGCTGCCATTACCAGTCGCAAAACATTAGAGAAAATATTCTGTCGTCAGAATAGATCTTTTTGTAGCATTCTTGGCCATGAACTTGTAGTAACAAATTTTTGTAGTAACAACAGAAATGTCTGTACTTACAACAAAAAAGTACGACAGAACTACAGACTACAAAAAAATACTAAAGAAAATTACCACAATACTACAGGAAATCGGCCTTAACGAGAAAACAACAAAACAATGTCTCGTACTTTGGGTACGCTTCCGAAGATTTTTTTTTTCGGTTTGGTTGTTTAAACGTGGCGCAATCACAGAGTCAGGCGACGAAGGATAAGGCTATTATGAGCGCAAGATGTGTCGCGTGTTACGAAACGTCCTTTGGCCCTCATTAATTCGCTTCTTGTGAACATCTCTTCCAGTACGATGCACCCCTCGGACTCAGAGCCACGCGTTTCTTTACGGGTTTATTAATTCACGAAGAAAGCGCAGAGAAAAAATGTGTAACGGCATGGTGTCTGAGAGTAACTTGCAATGGATTAGTTCGCGCCTGTGTTGGAAGCAAAGCAACGCTCTGAGCCCGGACATCTTATCTAAACAAGGTTATTGCGGTGCACGTTATGAGGAGTTTTGTAACACACTGCTGAAATGAGCGCCCATGAATGAGGCGCTACTAATCCGTTATCAAACTAGCATGGCTGGATGGCTACCAATCAGATTAACTGGCATTCGCGGGCTTGTCTGTGTCCAGCTTGGAGGAGACAGGCGCAGTGATTTCGCGGCAGGAAAATTTTTGCTCATATGCTTTCCACACAGAGTTGCTTGTATCGTGCTACGCTTCTATTCCTTGACATTTGGTTATAATATTTCGTAACAAAGGCTGCTGCTCACTAAAAAAGTTGCTACCTTCTTTAGGGGCGGGGGGTTTCTTAAGTCGTCATCAGAAAAGAAAGAAAGCATTGCACACATGCGAATTTGGGTTTTCTGCATATTCAGTGCTGGGCAACGCCGTTACTGTGCCTGAGAGACTTGGACTTTCATGTGAGGCGTGGCGTTGCTCTTTGAACTCTGATCAAGGCGATGTTCGGGCGCAAGTCAAACACCATTGGCAATAGCCAAATGTCTGTTAAAGAGATTATGAGCAAATGAGGAGCCGGTTAGCTGTAGGCTTTATTGCATCGTCTATGTGAATCTGCCTTCCGCACTGGAACAATGTAGGAGGCCTTCGATTTTCACGTGCGTCACAATGTGACCAGGGAAAACAAGTCTGAGGCTGCACGGTGTCCATTGGCTTCCCCGTCGTGAGTGTTACATTCCCGGAGAGGTTTAAAGACATTTTGAAGCATTTAAACATTCACATTCAAAATTATTTGAAAGAAGAGAGTAATTATTAAAGAACATCCACCAAATTCCTGCCATACAGCTATGAAAGACAGCTATCTAGCTTTAACAGGATCTTTGTTGTTGAAGAAAAAACAGCCCTTATCTGAGTGCACCTCTCCTTTGTAGCCGTATGGCTATGTTTCGGTAGATGTTAATGATTAATTGCTTTTTAAAATATTTTGTTAAAATAGGTGTTCTCCTGCACATTTAAGTAGGGTTATATGGAATAAAAGTTATTGAACTGAATAAAAGCCTGTTTCATTCTACCTAAATTTCTCGCCAGCCTAACACCCAAGGAGCGAGTTGTTTCAACTCGATGCGTTGATATATGTTTTTTTTACTAAATCAAATGAAACGTGGCGCAGTCAGAAATTATCAGCCAATGTAACACGAATAATAACAACAGCAATATCTCAGCGTCGGCTTTACTCTTTCTGTTTTTTTTGTTAAGCCCCCCCCCCCCCCCCCCCCCATCTTTTCTCCCATAACCTTAAGAGACTGCAACCATCGGATGCTATTTTTATCATCGTTATTTCTTAAACTTGAGTGAAAACGGCAGTGTCTTGTAGCGACCACATTTTTTTCTCGATGATGTTTCAAAACCAGAAGTTAATCATTTCATATGAGGTTAAGAAGAAGTTAATGAGTAATGCAGCGATGCGCTCATGCAAATAAGGAAGAAATCTCTGCTCACGATTGAGGTCCAGTGAGACCGACGTGGACACGGGCACGGTGTTGTTGTTGTTGGTCGCTTGGCAGCGGTACGTGGCCATCAGGTCCGAACGCTGCAGCTTGCCGATGACGAGGTCGTTGCGCACAACACCTTCGCCAGCGGGCGAGTACGAATCGTCCACCATCTCGCCGCCCAGCCACCACGTGACCTGCGGGGGAGGCCGACCTGCGAAGAAACGATACTCACGGTATCATTTTCGATGTGGTGTCGTCAGAGGACATCATAAGCAAAACCGCGCCTTTTTTCAACAAGCTGCGTCACACTGAGTTTGCATGTTTGTAACATATTCCTGCTTTCGCCTAGCAAGACATCTGAGCGTCTTATTAACAGCGATTCGTGTTTGCGCGGCCAGACATATGCCCGCAAGAAATTATTCTTGCCTTCCACTATATAACCGTGTGTCATGGGCGCAATGATCGGGGTTTGTGTTGCCAATAAGTGTCCGAGCCGAGCATCACAGTCGCGTGTCACCACCTGAACAATGAGTGTGGCAGATGCGCGCGATTCGGAGTGAAGTCGAAGTGGGAGCGAAGCACGTGCAACGCTTTGCTAACGGGCGGTGCTACCAACGTGTGGAAGAACAGAGCCGATGGAGGAACAGAACCGATTGGGAGACGCGCAAGTTCGATCGTGGAGGTGGCAGCCGTCGGGTGCGGATCCGTGCTGCCGTGGGCCTCCCGCGCCTGGATTGCTGCTTCCCGTGGGAACGGGAGTCTTTGGTTCTTCGTGCCGGCCCTGTTCCAGCGCTTCCGTGTAGGTTGACACCCATGTCCAACTGGCACGGTCCCGTTCCGGGTATATCTTGGCTGCCAATCGGCGCCATCTGCCAGCGCCGGTCATTGACGTGTGCGGCTCGAGCGACCATCCTTGTCCCTGTTGCGGCGACTGGTCGCCTGCGCGTAACGGTCGTCACCGGGACACCTGTGTCACCTGCGGGTACCTTTTCCTCTTCGGACAGCGTCCTCTGGTGAACCCTCTCTTGAGTGTTCTTGAGTGTTTGGTTGCGTGTGATTGCTCTCCTTCCCCTTCCGGTTAGCTGGCGTAATGCATTTATTCTGTTTGTCATTTTCTTTAAATGGGTTATTTTCTTTTCATTGTTAATTTTCTTTCAAAGACCTGCACGCGATGAAAGCTATCTGGTAATCTCGCGACACAGTTTACGGAGCTGCCAGAGTTGAAAATTGAAGAGAGTGATTTTATGAAACTGAATTGTGCCCTGAACGATTATTTCAATCAGTAGTAACAACTGACCCGATTTCTGCGTTCTGACATTTTTTTTGTTGCTTTGATGTTATGTTTTCATTTCATGAAACATTTTCAGATTTCACTAAGCTTGAAGAGCATTTTAATCCAGACAGTTGGCCCACACGGAGACAATCCCTCTAGTCGAAACGCTGAACAGAGTACAGACGATCTCCTATCTCCCGCCATTTTGTTCTTTTTGTGTTGTGATGGCGTTGTCTTGCTGTTCTTTCTTCTATTTATGCGATCATCACGTGGGATGCACTAAATGTTATTAATTGGCGACCATAACAATAAAGATAATAATCCGAGTGATTTTGTTTCATCTCTTCAACAAGCCTGCCTTGTAACTTCAATGTGCAGTTACGATGCTGTACCAGCCAGACCTGCTTGTCGCATTGCTGAAGCTTAGTTAAATTGATATAACAGGTGATTGTGGTAACACCTACGGCATGAGCTCAGAAAAAACAGCAAGGTTGCTTCGCACGGGTTTTTATATCGCATGTTTCGGCAATGGGCCCATTAAAAAGTTTGGCGGACACTTAAGCTCCGCCTTTCAAGGTATAACGCGATAGCGTTAATGGGTACCAGCAGCAGGTCCTCTTGCCCAATCCGAAACGCACAATGTTTGCTTATTATGGGAAACATCACAAGACGTACATGATAGGCTCCGCTTTAAGCAAGCTATACGAACGGGCCTGTGTGGCATATGGGTAGCGCGTCTGGATCGCACCTTAATGGTCAGGGGATCGATTCCAGACTAATTACTTCGACTTTGTTTTCAGTGCAATGCATTTCCTTTATATACTACTTACACGTGCTAATGATGCTTGAGCCATGTTGCGACCCTCTAATAAGCAGTGTTATAATGTTTTATCCACGTTCAAAATCCGCCGCTTCTTGTTAGCAGTAACCACCTTTTCGAAAAATTCGCATTTTTCGCTCGTAACAGCCACGGAAAAACGCTAAGGCGCCCGTGTGCTGTGCGATGTCAGTGCACATCAAAGATCCCCAGGTGGTCGAAATTATTCCGGAGCCCTCCACTACGGCACCTCTTCTTCCTTTCTTCTTTCACTCCCTCCTTTATCCCTTCCCTTACGGCGTGGTTCAGGTGTCCAACGATATATAAGACAGATACTGCGCCATTTCCTTTCCCCAAAAACTGATTATTATTATTAGCCACGGACGGCGCCGGAGTTTCTGGAAAAACGGGACCCTTAAAGCTATCACTTTATTAATCTTGAGGCACTGCGAACTCTTCACTATGACGAAACTGCGGCTGAGCTGACTTGATGTGACTGCGCAACCAATGTAAAGGCAGCTAGTCATTTAAACGCTATGGGGCTTGTATGAGGGCGAACAGATGAGTACAGTAGGTTTATAACACTTTTTTTTTCATTTAAAGACCTCTTTAAATGCCAAAAATACGGTGCGCTTCTGGATGCCGACTTGATAAGTTAATTTTTTGCTTCCAGGAAGAAAAATGAAGCCCAGATATTTCCACGGCAGAAGTTAGTAGTCTGGAAAAGCAGTCCGTAGTTTCCGGTTCTTAGGTGCCCTTCAGCGTTCGATTAAATTACGTGTTGCTGGCACTAAAACATAAGCTTGAAACACGTGATATGCAACAAAGGCAGTCGACGAGATAATTATCAAGGTGCAGTTTTAGAACGTACAGACGTTTAATACGTACTGCGAGCGGGCTTCCAACGCGGAGCGTGTTTCAAAACTGGACAGAAAAAAAAAATGCAGGTGCCCTTCCAAACTCGTGGCATTATACGTGTCTATCAATTTGCATGCCTCGCACACTGAACTTTTCTACGCTGCCGGAAGCGGATGAGCAACGGCTGCGATACCGATCACTGTCGCGGGTTACCGGCTAAACTTCATGACATGGTGACGATGCAACGTGTAAGTAACCCCCCCGCCCCCCCCCCCCCCCCCTCTTTCTTCGAGCATCGGAGACTTATATTCCCGGGACCAACGTCAGAAGTTCGGGTGATCAATCATATTCCCCGGTACTCACATATGCCTCTAACATAAGCGTTATCCGAGCTAGAGACCAACGCATTGCATAATGTTGATATTATGCGCTCGTTATGGAGTCGCAATAATGCCTGAAAAAAAATAAAACACAATAACGTGTGACAGGCGCTTTGACGAGCATTTTTTTCCTCGGGAGAAGGTAGGGGAACCTGTTTGTCAACCACGTTACCGGTGATGAGTAAGCTGGAATTACCATGGAACGTGGTACATTTTTGCAAACACCCTTTCGTTCTTCTTACTGTGACTGGATCATGCCTTAGAACACGCCTGATACTTTGTGTTCTGTTTTAGCCTTTCTGTTATTTCTACTGCTTTTAAAATTAAAAGCAGACATTCGAGCTTGCTATGTTCTATAGTTTTAGACGCACAAAAAAATTGCATTTAATTGGTTCGAATCTTAAGGCCAATATGTCAACACACAGTCACACTGCATGCATGCGACAAATACACTATTCTAGCAATATAGCTGAACATGTCTCTAAAAAAATCAAGGAATTTCGCCAGGACCTGGTTAGTTGGTACACACGTACAAGATGCCAACTAAGCAGCAGTACCAAGGCAGGTGACAGTTTGGGCATTTATTTATGTTTGCTTAAAATTGTTATCCCGGCTAATGATTTCATATACCACCATTCTAGGTGGATAGACGCCGGTGAACTATTTATGAAAGTAAGCGGATTTGTTGAGCCAGTAGTCAATTTTATTTGTAGTGTAGTGACTGCATTTGCCTGCAAATTCATTTTAACTGCTTGCAGTTATAAAAAAAAAAACACTCTTGTTCCCGGTCGCACAGAAAAGAAAATATCGTTGTTCATTTTATTTTCGTTAGTGAGGTTACTCCTATGCCGTTCAAGGTAGTCGTATAGAAAGTTCTCAGTTGACATCATTCGTGTCTAAACGTTGTTGTGAGTGACGACAGGGCAAAGTTGGCACAAAGGCCTGCGATGTGTACTTAACGAACCTGGTGGCGAAAAACACCCAGAACAGTTTGCGTTTTATTGCTTTTCACGGTGAAGATCAAGCATGGGAAGTAGTGGACGAAATACCGGACGTGATTTACGTGATCGCAAGCTTGGTCAATTCTGTTTTTCTTGAAACTAACTGCGATTACCTTTCAAATGGAGAACTTCCTGGTAAAACAATCCTGAAAAGCACGGCTAGAAGGAATTGTTTATTGACTGTTCTGCTCACTCTCAAAGTAGACAGTTCTGTTTACTTGGTTAGTTTATGCAGACCGTAAATCTGTTCCATTAATTAGGCAGCTGAAGCGGCTATTTCTTTAATTTGTTAGACATTGAACCTTAGCGTCGTGCCCTGTATTCATTACAAATCTGTTTTCTATGTCCTGCATTTTAGAGCAAGTTACGATTGTTTTCTCTTGATTGTTAAGAGGGAAGATTGACATGTTATTCACAGAATTGTTTTATGTTGATGCTCGTTAAAGCTAAGAAAAGGCACTCTTGTTTTGCTAATCCTCACTTTATCATCAAGATCCCACTTTCTTTTTAGCAAATCTGCCATCGGAGACGAAAAAAACACCGGCGTAATTCGTACTGTTGTTTCCAGTGTTTTTTTTTTTTTAACCTCATTGATGGATAGACGGTTTAGTGCGTACTCAGGGCTTCACTATTTTTTCTACGCTAATATATAAGCACCCTTTTAATTGCAGAACTGCGTGTCATTAAACGACATTTCCGAAATTTTATTCTTTCAAGGATGCGAGATTACAGATGGGTAACTTGTGAAAACCAGCGCAGGGACGGGAAGCGAAAACTCCGCAATGCAAACGCTGGCTCACCATTTATGCTTACTTTGCGCTGATCAAAGTGTAAGTAGAGAGTAGACAACAAACTGTACAAAAAAAGGAGGGTATTGGTGTCTGTTTTGTTTGCAACACTGCCGACAGCTATGCTGCAGTCATCCGAATATCTGAGAGTCACAAAGATGCATCACACACTCCGAACGTAAACTGATGGTTTGGGAAACAGAATCCACAGCGAACAGGAAGCGAAAAAGCGAGAAATAGAACGATAGATGAAAATTGAAAACATCGACAACAAAAAACAGTGGTGGCTCTTCACACGTGACAATGAAATAAGTGAGGGGAGCGGGGTGAGAGGATAAAAAAGCTTTCTGGAGAGCCTTGGCAGATACTGCTGCAACAGACACAAGAAATGGGGTTGGAAGTGGCAAGAGCGGTTAGAGCCTAGAATCTCAAACCAAGAGCAAACCACCTGTAATCATTTTAAGTGTGTTCTGCTTTCCCAGGGTTTTCGGATGCTTGTGTGACGGTTACCGCATTGCAGGTGCTGGCGTGGTATTTGTAGAGATACGTTTTGAACACTGTTCTCTTTATAAGTAACTTTTCGGTTGCTTTGCAGAATTCGTTGATTTTAGTTTTACTGGTGCGCATAAAATAAGAAGACTAACTATTCAGCGCCCATGCATGCCTTTACCTTATATTGTGCAGGTTCTGGCCGGGTTTTGGAAACGTAAGCACGCGCCAACTAGCTAAGCTCCAAACTTACCTCCGAGGGCCTTGCAAACTAGCGTGAGCGGTGAGCCTTCGTTGAATGGCCCGATGATTGGTCGGTTCCGTAGAGGTTCACCGGTCCGATTCGTTATCACAACTTCAGTTGGAGGCACTGTAAAGGACAAAAATATCCAAACAATGTAGTGTTGAATCAACTGTTTTGCTTACATTTAATAAATAACGAGTAGCTTTTCTCACCCTCTCCCCTCCTATTTTCCTTTCTCCTATTTTTTTTTTTTTGCCACGTGCTGGAAACCGACTACAGGCCATACGCCTCCTGGCAGGATGCTGGTTTGCAACGCTGTTCCTAAGATTTCAGGTAACCTGAGTACCTGATTTCAAGATGACAAAATTGGCTGTGGGTGCTGTATGTAATTAGGAGAGCAGATGATTGGTGAAAGCCTAAGCGAAGGCAAACGATGCTAGAACTAAGAAAGAGTGAGGTGGGCGGACAAGATTACGAAGGTTGCCGGGGTAGAGGTGCCACAGCTGGCGCATTAAATGTTATCTGTAGGTCAGTTGAAGAGGCATTTATTATGCAGGGGCTGTAGTTAAGCTGATGATGGTAATGCGGATATGGTAACGATGAGCAGCAGTAGGGAGCAAGAATTTGTGGGATGTTAATCGCGACGACAACCTGACTTGTAACACTGAAGCTGCTCTATTATAGCTGCCGAGGTAAAACAGTTTGAATGACGCAGTCCGGCAAGTGGAAGGCGAATAAAACGCCTTATTGGAGCAGGTGAGGAATGGTACCTGATTCCTGACTGCTTGCATCGTACATAAAGCAAATAAAATTTTACATGACATTCTCCTCATAGGAAAACCCCGTTTAGTCCATGTGCCGATATCTTTAATAGAACATGAGTCGCAGCTCTTTGTTTTCAGCTCGTAGGGCCATTCCTTTCAACGCCACTAGTGAAAAGGAATCATACAAAAGGTACATAGTCCACATCGAATCATTTATTTTCCGAAGCTGGCACAGACACTGCCTAATGTTGAGGTCCGTAGCAGGCTGCACTACTCTAACAAAAAAAAAATGCACCGACGTGGCAGGGGAGAGGAGGAATGGTTCGCAATTACGTCTCACATAAAATACTTAAGTGTTTAATCTGCAAAGAAGTATAGCTGTGTGCGGCAATGAAAACACATTTCAGCCGCCACGGTGGCTTAGTGGTTATGCCGCTCGGCTGCTGACCCGAAAGACGTGGGTTCGATCCGGGCCGCGGCAGTCGCATTTCGATGTAGGCAAAATTCTAGAGCTCCGTGTACAGTGCGATGTCAGTGCACGTTAAAGAGCCCCAGGTGGTCGAAATTTCTGGAGCCCTTCACTACGATGTCCCTGAAAGCCTCAGTCACTTTGGGACGTTATTAAACCCCTGTAAGCAAAAATACATTTGTGTAACAGCTCACCATCATCATCATCAGCTTGAATACGTCCACTGCAGGGCAAAGGCCTCTCCCATATCTCTTTCTCCAATTAACCCTGTACTTTGCTAGCTGCGGCCACCGTTACTCCTTGATTTCCCGGTCATAAAAGTGAAGTGAATGTGAGGCTGCATCGACTCACCGATGACGTTAAGCCGCACGATCCTGTTCTGGGTGCGCGAGCGCTTGTAGTCGACGCGGCAGCGGTACTCCCCGTCGTCCACGTCCCGCACGGGCTGCAGCTGCAGCGTGGCCATGGCGCCCGACCGGTTGAAGAAGGCGCGCGAGCCGAGCGAGTCGTCGACGAACGTGCGCTCGGTGTCCGGCGGAGAGTTGCGCGCGTCCAGGCTGAAGATGGGCGTGCCGGAGTCGCCCCGGTACCAGAGCACCAGCGCCACGGCGTCGTCCAGGGTGGGCGGCGTGATGTTGCAGGGCAGCGACGCCGAACCGCCCACCAGCGCGCTGCGCTCCGGATACTCTGCAGCGGGGAGAGAGGGGGAGGTGTTAACGTGACGAAGTTGGTTCCTTCCAATTAAAGTTTTAAACGGCTGGCAGTTCACAACACATGCACGTTGGAAACGCACCTCCAAATGCTTCAGAGCCAAATAAAGAATCGAAGGACTCGAAAGATGGTTACGAAAAAACAAACAGCTTGTGAAGAAGAGTAATCACGGATGACATGCGTCATCTAAAGCTGACTACTATTAAGTTCAATGACGCGATCACCTGTTTGTCCCTTCAAACCGTGTTTTCAAGATCGATGCTTTGATGCTTTCGTTCTGCATGTGTGCCTGATGTAAAATGTGCCCGCAGCAGTAGGCGACAGAGTGAACAGTGGGTAGATTTGGACTAAGCGATGAATATAATTATATGTTGATCCGTAATATAGTACAAAAATACGACATTCCACGTGAATGTGAAAGACGACGGATTAGAGCTCTAAATTGGGACAAGAAATTGACTCTTTAAATGCTGGCGTTCATAAACATCCTTTATTTCTTGCTTTAGTTTTCCCTTCTGTCGATTGTTTTTAGTGCTCAAGCTATGATCTTACGACCTGCTAATTACAAATGCGATCTCTATTCGCGGTACGAATGTGACATTTTGGACGCTAACATAAAAACATGCTTCTTGGGAATGGCTTGCAGACATACGCGCAAGCTACATTGAGAAGCTATGCTGTAATTT
Source organism: Amblyomma americanum (assembly GCF_052857255.1). Lineage (NCBI taxonomy): Eukaryota > Metazoa > Arthropoda > Arachnida > Ixodida > Ixodidae > Amblyomma > Amblyomma americanum. Next base: position 31,595,798 of record NC_135502.1, read on the forward strand.
CTATGACTGCTGCATAGCCCCAAGAATCCGCTTAGTGCGCGGTTGAAAAAGTTTTGTTAAGGACCAGTTTTGATCAAGCAGGTGTCAGCGCAGGTTATGTGAACATTTCTGTAGCACTTCAAAGAGCAAGCGTTTTGACCTTGATGCAGTAAAGAGGTGTGCTATCGTGCTAACTTTAACCTACGGCCCACAGCAGGTGCTCAGAGCTCATTTTGAAAACGAATGACATGGATGCGGTACTAAAAAAATATACAGTTGTGGCTTGAAAGAGTAGGGCTTCCATCGCTCTTTTGTGCCTAACGCTACGTGATTTTCATACCACGCTCAAAGCGCCCTAGGGTCGGCGGCGACGTCAAGTTTCTTTTGAGGCGCCTAATAGTACGTTATACTAGTTACTGCAATGAGAGGAATGGCGGCCATACATTGATCACATCTGATCCTAATTCCTCATGCTCAAAGGTACTTCGTGACACCGGAAAGTGGATAAGTGTGATTTTTACAAGTTTGACACCGGGCTGACTCTGCGTGCATGATGATTTTTTTCCCTTTCTGATACGGCGGCGACACTACACCGTCACATCAGAATCAACATGTGTAGGTGTTAGTGATGTTTGTCGATCTTTCTTGCACAATCGAATGTCCCCTTGTTACTCGCAACAGGTAGCTTCGAATCTTCCAGCGAAACTTTTAAGACGCGGAAAAACCGGCGGCACCGGTGGCGTGCTAGAAAATGCGGATTGGCCGAGAAGGTAGTGACGTCACACATGTAGCGGCGGATTTGAAGAGTGGTTAAAACATCACATCAATTGTGAATATAAGGTCGCAACATGACTCAAACGTCATTGCGACATGTAGGAATGTAAAGTAAATTAGCCGCACTCAAAAGACAATTATGGTGAGTTGGGATCGAACCCGTGCCCCTTGGATCCTGCGTCAGACACTCTACCCCTAGACAACCAACGTACTTTTTTTTTCTTTATTGCATGGAAATAATACCGGAAACAAAAATTCTAGACCACCAAGGTACGTTTGTTCGAGTTGGTTAATGAAAGGCCTCGAGTGTTTTGTCAGACTGCATCCGTGTCTGCGAAGTGATATACAAAGACGACCCCAGGCCACTGAGGGTAGCCATTAACGCTATCGCGTCATACTCTTAGGGTGGAGCTTAAGTGTCTTAATTTTTTTCTCTTGCACTGTAACGAATAGGCACTCAAATGTGTCGCGCCGAGCAATTCCGTGCTTCGAATTCTTTTCAGTTGAATTTTTTAAAAGTTATGCACAAGAAACATAAAAACATGAAGATGGAAAGCCTATTTTGGTTCGCAGTGCCGATATATTTAGGTTTCTTAGCAACCAACAACATGACCTTACAAAGTTTTGTCCCTTATAGGTCCGGGTACATGAGTTTTCAAATTATGCATTTTAGTTTTATATTTATAACAGTTAAACTTGCAGACCGTAGTGCGCCGATAGAAAACATGAGAGGAAATTACCCCAGTGGAGTGCCAACCTGCGCAATAAAGATGAAATGTTTAATTATTTTTGGTAAGCACAAACACAAAGGATAAAACACAAACTGAAGTAAAGCTAGACGTATAGCTTGCGAGCATTGACGCCAGCTGGTTAGTCACTCTGTCCCTTTCTCATAGTGGTAATGAGGTGCAACTGTTGAATCGGTAAAATAAGAGGCATTTGCTTCTTGACTAGCGGCTGCCTTATTGATTAGATTAGATTAGATTAGATTAGATTAGATTAGATTAGATTAGATTAGATTAGATTAGATTAGATTAGATTACTGCAAAATTCACTCAGCACGGGCGCTCGTCTACACGATTTAAATATCAGCTTTCTGGTGTTATGGAGGAAATATTCTTTGCTTCGGTGCGAAAGCCGAGGGATCCAGAATATGAGCAATCAAAGGATTATTTTAACTGTGCGACGCGCTTCGAATCGCCGCAGCAGTATGGGGTGCAAAGAATACTGATATCTCAAGACATAAGCGAAAATTCTCTCGGACCGAAAATTCCCAATATCAGGCCCTTTTTCGCTGAAGCAGAGTGGAAATTTCTTCAATATGAAAAAACTGGAACAAAATCGGTTTCAGAAATTGCTGAAGCTCAGTAAGAATTTTCTTTAGAAGTTTTACTCCGGATGATTATCGATTTTTATAGCGCAAGGACATCTATGGCCAACAAGCGCCATGGCACAAGATATTTTCGACTTATCAAGACGGGGTCAAAGACCCATTTCCCAAGCATTTCACCCTAAATAAGCCGAACAGCAGACCAGGGGAAAGCTTAATGTACCTATTGTATCACATCCCGAATGGAATAACACTCATTAGGTACTTTCTATCAAAGGAATGTATAGCGTTATCGAAAACACAAACTGCGTAAAAGCATCGTTGTTTTTACGCTTTATTCGCTGTGAATTTCATTACAATTTCCGTCCTTAGTCGGCCACGTGGTGATTGTGAAACTAAAAATGCGATATTATTATTGTATAAAAGGTCAGCGAAAACAGTGGTGCATGTTTGTGCGCGAGAACACACACGTGTCTTGCGTTGAGAGTGATCAAGGCTCAAGCAAGATTATATCTTTGAGATTCTTTTGTTAAAAGTTTCTGTTGAAGGTCACCTTCCGCACGCACACGTGTGGTAGTTCGAAGGTCGCACGTGCCGTTAATAGTACTGAGTGGGCGGGTCCCGTGGAAATGAAAGAAAGACATTAGTACTTCGATGTTACTTTTCGAAAATCGCAAGTAGGGGTGCTGTCTGTATACGCGACGTTCAGCAAAATAAAACAGGTGTCGATTCAGCACGAAGAGCTGAACGAGGACACAAAGAAAAAAGGACAAGCAAGCGTAAAGTTGGCACAGAAAGTGAAGCAAGAGCACTAAAGACAGAGAGGTGGAAAGTGCACTTTTCATCTCCTCTGCTTTGCTTTATCCTGCTCTGAGGTGAACTGCCGGGAACTCCCAGCAGTTTTTCCAGGCTTGATGCGAAATTTGCAGTCGAGTAGAGACGACAACTCATTATTCACATTAGATTTGTATTTAATTTTCTGTCTAAATGTTTCAAAAAACTGATGCAAGTACTGTGCGCACTTGACCAGCAGCGATACTCTAAGCTCTGCATTACATTAGCAGTTGGAACTCTTCGCGACAACAGAATTCAGTGCTACTCAATGATGTCATTGTCAAGAAACTTGGTTTGCAGCGTTTTGAGGTTGAAGTAGATATATATTTAACGAAGATCAACTCACGGCTGGGTCTCAAAAAATTAAAAAGATTAGATCCGCTTAGCTTTTGCACTAATTTGAAACTTTACTGCGTGTTTTTCAATCAGCCGAGAACGCAGTTTAGCCAAATTTAGAAAGAAGAGATGTTTTCTGACCACTGTACATCCTAGGCTTATTCTGTTAGTAGATAATGTTCCTTCATGCCTGATTCGGACCACATGTACTCCTGAAAAGCAAAGTCGGCTGCTCTAACGATAAAAAATCCTCACAGTAACTACGGATGCTTAAAAAAAACCTTAACAGGGATTAAGAGCTAGCTAAACTATAGAGAACCGTAATTCCTTTTAGGGTTATGTTTATTTTTTCTACTGTGAGAATTATTTTCTATAATGATGAAAAGGCTTCGAGTCAAGCGTTTAATGTTGCTTAAGGGTAGATGTTTGGGGCCAGTGTTCCAGTTGGGCCGATGGTTTGTTTTTAGGAAAATGTCGCCGTTTGCTAATGACGAAACACTGCAATAAACACGAAAAAAAACTTGTGAGACACCTTGCTTTGTTTCAAACGTAAACAAGAGCTGCATGGGAAAATGTCCTATACTCTACTGATTTCTTTAAGATCTCTTATATTGCCTCTCTTCAAGGTGATCGATAAAACTACAACCCGAGGGGGAACAAAAGATACAGGCAGCAGCCATTGATCCGACGAAAGACTCAGCAGGCCTTTCCGCGTTACTAAAAGCGTAAGACACGTCAACATGGTGGATTATAACCTTTTTGTGATCGTTAGCGGCATAGTTCACTGGCGTCAGGCACTACAAGGTGCAATTTTGTAAAATTTACGAGGTTAGTGCGCAAGCTCACGAGGGGAGATGATAAAGTGGTTGGGACGTCGCTGGAATGGTTGTAAAACACTTCCCTTCGTCTGAAATCGAGCGGAAGATTGGCGATAAATAAAGACTGTGCGGTGTATACCCTTCAGTAGCAGGCCGCGTCCTTCCCCGTAAGCGAAGTAAACAGCCTTCATTCCGGAATCTGATGGGAGCGCCTCAAGATTATTTTCCTCCAGGTTGTTCGTTACGCCTGACGGCTTAAAATTGACCCATTGAAGACAAATCGTCCGCCAGCTCACCTATATAGATACACGCGGGTGGAGCTCGAGAAATTGCTTCAGGTTGGAAACAAGTTCCCTACGTAACAAAAAAATAAACAAAATCTTTTCATACTCATGCGGATTTCGGAGAGGAGCCTTGTCTTTTCGTTGTGGTTATTTTTTATGGTCGTCGGTTTTGCCTTGACCTCCTCGACCGCACGCATTGGAAGAAGACGTGGTTCGCATCTCCCCTTCCGAACCGTCTGGCGTCGTCACGAGTCCGTTGGGGATTCGGGCAAAATGGGGACGCGGAAGGGAGGGAGGGAAACTTTGGGGCCGCTTTTAATTGGCTCATCGTTAGAGTGAGCCCCTTAACGAGCCACTTTCGGTAAAGGGCCGGCGCTTGCGCCTAAACGCAGCGCGGGAGGCGATCGCCAACCTCTCAGTGCCGTACGGAAGGACGAGATAAAAAGGAGGAGAGAAAATGAGGGCGGAAAGGCCTAAAGTGGCGAGAGGGAGAAGGCCTGCCACGCAGGGAAGGGTCAGCTATAGGAGGACGCAGAAGGAGAGAAAGGGAGCTCCGGCATGACCCTTTGATGCTCTGCTGGTCTAACGGCTGCAAGAGACATCCGAGGCGTGCCCTGGGTCCCGCAGTGCGACTCCAGTTTCCGTTGCAGCCCCGAAGGGAAGAGGAGCACTTTTTACGACGAAGCAACGTCCTTACGCTCCCGCTCACGGCTGAACGACTTTTTGCTTTTTTTTTTTTTTGCTTCGTTCCCATCTTCGCCCTTCGTACGTTTCTCGCAGATTTTACTGTTCCACGTCGGCTCGCAAATCTCTTACTTTAGTAATCGTAAAGTAACAAGTCCGGGTCGGCTACGATGAAAAGGGTTTGATTGCCCAACCCCGATTCTATTCGCGGACCTGCGGCTGACACCAGTCACGAGTCTTTTATTTCCCTCCTTCCAGACCTTCAGCGCTAGCCATCATTCCTTCGTATCCACCCTCCGGCGCTTCTAACTTTTTCTTGCTTCCCCAACGTAGGTAGCTGACTAAGGCCCTGCGCCTGCTTGAGCTATGGTCTTCCTTCTTCTTACAGCTTGTCGAAAAAAGCACCATCTCTTATTTTACCGACAATCAAAGCCTTGAAGGTATTCGAAGAACAGCGTAAAAGCTAGGTATAAAACAGCAGTGCTGCGACTTGCCGCTCAGGGGTGTCGAGGTCATCGGGAGGGCAGACACTTGATGGAGCCTACGATTGAAGGCCCGATTAATGAGCATGTCGGAAGTACTTTAAATTATTTTAAAAAAATTAATAACACTGTAAACTTCACAAAGGGTGAAATATTATATAGGACAGACAGCCACACGGCGTAGACACACAGCTCGCTGCGCAAGAAAAAAAAAAGCCGACGAACATTGACTTCTTCAACCCGTCCTGAAAGTTCCCGATACCTCAACAGCAGAATAAGTTAACATGGGCACTTAAGGTCTTTACATGCTCTGAATACGAAAGCATATCCTTTAATCTAAAGACCTTTACAGTGCAGGCCTTAAATATAGAGGCCTTAGACCTAAAGACATTTTACCTAACCGCAATCACTATAAAGGCCTTAGACCTAAAGGTCATGAACCTAAAGGACTTTACCAGGAAGGCATTTGCACTGAACGCCTTCACCTTATGGGCCTTCACCATAAAGGCGTTTGTTATAAAGACATTTACCATGAAGGCGTCTAACTTGATGGCCTTCACACTAAAGACCCTTAAAATAAAGGCCCTCCATCTAAAGGTCTTTATCCTTGCCATTGTCATTATTGACCCCACCTCAAACCAGCATAGCCATCGCCAATCAAATTCTCGTTTATTTCCCACCATTTTTCACATCACGTGAATACAGAGGCATCATCACACACCGGGATTTTCCAAGTTCGGCGGCCAATAGCGCTTTCGTACTAAAAATCAAACCACGCTCGATTGGATCCGCGAGTGATTAGGAGGTCCTGAACGCCTACAAAACCTATTCTTATCAGCCATGTGAACCGAAATGACAGCAACACTGTACACATTAATAAAGTCCGACGTGGGCGTGTCGTTGCTGGCAAATTAGAGGATGGGTGTTTCGCGCGCTTTCGGAGGATATACGCGGAAGCAACGAGCATGTAGCAGTGCTAGTTAGTGCCTTCGACGTGCGCGGCTGTCCGTCGAGACGGCCGACCTTTCGATTAACGCCCGTGCCGCCTGGCCGCGTCCTGGTCGAAGAGTGGTAATTAGATTCGGGCCGGAAAGCAACTGCGTTCCTCGTTCCCCGGACAGGTATCGCGAGCCGCGCTCGCGATAGAAGCCACGGCAAATGTGAATCCGGCCTCGAAGCGGCGTTCGCTTTTTCCGGTCGGCGCATGATTCTCCGACGAGAGTAAACATTGCAACTGGAAGAGTCAGGAAATAATAATAGTAGTAGTAGTAAAAGCAAACAGGGAGCAGTATTTGTTCACTTCCTTCGACGGTTTGCGTCCTTTCGCGCTCCGCGCCCTTTGCTTTCCTTAATGTAATTATGGGGAAGGTGTATGAACGAGCGTGGGATGTGCATGCCCGCATGAAGTTATGAAGTATGCACGCGAAAAGCGACAACAAGACTTTTTAGCAAAGTAAACGAAAAATATTGTATCAGTTAACTGAAATGATAATTATGAAATCAGATCTGCATAGCCTGGTCCACGCATATTGCACAAATTTCCTATTGAGCTTTCTCAACGCTATGTTTTTTAAAACGAACACTAGTCACTATCCCCATCCCCCCAGTATTAAGCCTTTGGCATATCAAATCTTCCCTAGGACTAAGCCCGAGTATGCCTGTATCGTCTAGGATCCGCAAGGAAAAAGAAAAGACTTAAGATCTGTTGAAATATTTCAACGGAACGCAGACGCGCAGATTTTCTGTAAATACAGCAGATTTCATTCGCCGGCAAAGCTTATGGTTGAAAATAATATTCCGCTACTTTCAGTCCACCTCAAAACAAACCGATCTTTGTAGCGATAGCTACATTACGGTAGCATTTCGAGCCTTCAGCGTGGCGCCGCCGCCACCGCCACGTGGTCACGTGGTTGGTCACGTGGTGCGGAGCAGCTGCCGGCGGCGCGGGGCTGTGGCTGGTCACCTGGCTGACGTTGTTGGTCACGTAACCAGCCGCATGGTTGGTCACGTGGTGCGAAGTAGCGGCTGCTGCGCGCGGCGCGGCAGCATCATGTGTGATGTATTTTTGATTGTACACCTAAATTAAGGTGGTATTGTTATGTACTATGCCCCTCCTGCATGGGCCCCATTGGCCTGCAGTATAATGAAATAAACACTGGTAACGACTGGGAGCTAGTGGAAATTTATAAAGTATGTGAAAGGTTTTCGGCACCTTGATAGCGCTGAACACAGAGAAATAGTGTTAAAAGGAAAATAAAAAATATGTTCAACAGCATGAAGTCGTCTACGTGCCTTAAATTTTGCAGATCGCTGCTCGGCGCATGCTCTGGGTTGAAAAATTAAGCTTAACTACTTATACGATGTAATTCGCTAAATAATTTGGGCAGTTAAGCTGCGCTGACCGAAATGTGAGCTTTTACTCTTGGGTTTTTAGCAAATAATGAAATAGACCTGGCACAAGGGAACAAAATGAGCGGATGAAAAATTAAATCCAGCACGAAAAAAAGACCCAAAACAAATTGGCAACAAATGTAACAATATATACAAGGAAGTGGACGAAACAATACAAATGAACATCGACGCAGCTGCAAAGCTGACAGCAAAGTGAAGCCAGAATGCAGCGACCTGAGTTCTAATACACACCGAGCATATCTTGATGATATGAGAAGCCACTACATGGCATCCAAGTGCACTAGGAAATCTAGTAATATGGCGAGTGCGTCTCAAACCGGTGACATGCATTATACGTGCGATACGGTTCAGCAGCCCGTGGAGAGGCACAAACCAGCGAGTCCACACAAAGCACCGTGCCGGGAACAGACTAGCCGTGCTTACCATGGATTTCGATGCCCCCTCGTTTTTTCGCTGTAGTTATGTTTATGCGTTGTGAATACGCGGCATACACTGTATAAATAGCGCCGGAAAGCTGAGCGATGTAGAAAACTATTCATTTTCAGAGAAAAAGACAAGTTAAGAAAAATGAGAGCGAGCATAATGAGCCAGATAAAGACAAAGACAAATAGTGGATGATGGTCAGAGTATTTACTTTTTTGCCTTTCAAAGAGAGCCGCAGACTGGAGACGACCTCAGTAACAGAAGTACGTCTTTATACAAACTGAACGAAAGAGAGCCGCAGCCCGGAATCGACCTCAGTAACAGAAATACGTGTTTATACAGACTGCACAGAACGAAACGCTTCGTACTGAGCGCTGTGCTAAGAGCAAACATTACTCGATAGCCTAATGCAGCCCATTAGCATAACGGCATTTATTAAATAACGGCCTAGTGGGATTAGCCTTCAGCAGCTTTTTAATGCGGGGTTTCGGAGTGTGACGTGAGTATGCTATTGCTCTTCTATGCGTAATATGCGTAACGTTCCCGCCACCGGTTACCGTGAGTGCACTGCGCCGCAAAGCACTTCTTAACGCGGCACGGAGGGCAAGTCTCTCAGCGTTTCTTTTTTTGCGCTTTTAGTTAAATATGCGATTATATTCTACTGAGTATTTTTTTATAATCCTAGTGAGAGGCTGTTTTTTAAAATGCTGTGGAAAATATTGTTTGAAAAAAAAAAAATGGAAGGCCAAATCAGGGCGCGCGGAAGAAGAAAAAACGTTTTGAGTGATGTGGCGACTAATTCATAGGTATTACAGGCCGGACTTTACTTTACATTTAACTTAGTCAACTTTACTTTATTTACGGAAGACGAATATAAAAAGGTCGGTAAGGAGCAGAGAAAATCCCTCATAAGAGGCTGAAAAAGTTTCAGAGAAATTAAACAAAACATTAACAGTGTGCCTACATGTGCACAAAAGGCGATGGTTGTGAGACAACCCATCGTAATTTTAAACGATTTCGGCAATTCGATGGAAGATCAGTACAAACATTGGCCATTTAAAGCCTGATAGAAAACGAATATTGAGTAAATAAAAACCGTTTGCCTTTCGCGACTTGATGTTGGTTGCTGCGTTCTCTACCATCAGGTACTTGCACTTAAAAGATACATGCCAGCCCATGCGCAAAGTTATTTACCTCAACGAACTTTGGTTAACTACCGAAAGGTATCGTTACCCAAACTAAGTCCTTTTTTTTAGTGTGTGAAAAATATAAAACAGTCGCGCTGACGTTGGCTTTAGGCTGGATGCAACCGTACGGGTTCCAGCGCTGCAAAGAAAACAAATTTGGACACAAACTAAAATCGGTGTTGTTCGCGAAGACTTCGACGCAGCGTGGGAGAAAAATTGCAGGAGTCGGGGCTTTAAGAGTTGTGTGACGCATAAGCACTATTTTAACAATATGCGGATTCTGGTCATGTCACATGGTCCTGTCTAGACGGCGCGTAAGCATCTCGGATTCCTTTGTTTCGCGGCCCCGTGCAGTCAGTCCTTGTACGCCCAATTTCGCCTCCGCGTCTGGGAGCAATTGAGATCACTTCCGAGTTCCGCGGGGGAATCAGCCGATTCTGCTCGGGTCTGAGAAGCAATTGGCCAGCAGGGGAAGCACGACGACACCAGAGGAGTCCCCAATTAACCGCGCCCTTTCTAGTCGCCGCGCCACCGCATCTTCACCTCGAAGCACGCCGCCACTCCCTGTGTCCGCTTCTGGCACAAATGGGAGCCGAAGGCCAACGAGAAGCAAGCAGCAGCATCCCCCGCTCCCCGTCTTTTCGGAGCTGCAACACTGCTAGGCTGATAACTGCGGCGTAGTGTAGTGTAGTCGCTGAACAGCGGCGCCGAGAGGAAAGGGGGGGCAAGCTTATTGAAGTAAAAAGCTAAAGAGAGAGAGAGTGAGAGAGAAAGGCCCAACATCGGCTTAGTGGCCTAATTTTTTCTCATTTTTCAAGTAAAAAATGCAGAGAAATTATTTGAGCCGCTGCGAACGATGAGAACTACTTTTCCTTGATGCCGGCGCAGAGAAAGAAAGAAAGAAAGAAAGAAAGAAAGAAAGAAAGAAAGAAAGAGAGAAAGAAAGAAAGAAAGAAAGAAAGAAAGAAAGAAAGAAAGAAAGAAAGAAAGAAAGAAAGAAAGAAAGAAAGAAAGAAAGAAAGAAAGAAAGAAAGAAAGAAAGAAAGATGACCTTCGGGCTCTATTTTTTTTGGTGGTGTTTTAGTATGAGAGCACCAAAAGCCCCAAAACTTCACAGCCAGTTCATGGCTCGGAGAATTTTGATTTATTTAGGGGTTTATTTTTCTTTTTTTGCGAAGAATTTTATGATACATACAAGCGAAATCATGTCGCCTTTGTGTAACTTTACTATTCCTGAATATTCTCTCTTTCGAGGCTGCCGCAAGAGTATTTTTCAGCCGCCACAACGGGATTTTCAAAGTGCGTAGAAAAAATTTTGCGCCAAAAGGGTATGCTAACACAGCGAGAAAAAAATATCTCCGGTGATGCAACAGATCTCCTCTACTTGACCTTGTACGGATGAAGCAAAGCCCCGCTACTATCGCTTGGAAATTTTAATTATGGGAAGAAGTTGCATTTTGCATTTGGCTAAGATCCCTGCTTTTTGAGGTGTCGGTTAGAGGTTGTGTTGTGAGCGCAGTTAGAATTTTAGGCAAGCACTGAGCGTGGACGACGCCACGGCGAAAGGACCATTAAGTTAGAAGCGGTATCATGCTTATGTTCGGCTAGAGGTGGTATCGTAAAAGAAAAAAAAACGTTTGAGGTCACTGCAGTAATCCGCATTGGAGGAATGCGAAAGCTCTGACGCCTCCGCGCTTCTCTTTGCCCCTCTTTTCCTCTATTTGCGTCTCTTTGTCCCTCTTTGCTTCACCCGTCTCCTCTCTTTCCTTTACTTGTCCCTGCTCCTCACAGTTACTCGATTAAGCACTGATACAAATTCTGCCAATTTCGTAATTACCACAGTTAATTGTCTTACTTAATCAATTGCCATCAATTGCCGATTTTGAGTTTTCAAACTTGGCGCCACGCATTGGCTCCGCCCACACTTCCGGTTTTTCAAATCTGGCGCCACACATTGCCCTGGCTCCGCCCACTTTTTGAAAATTTTTGCCTCTAATTAAGTAATTACTCTATCGACAATTTTTTTTTTGCGCAGCATCCTCACATCATCCTCTTTCGATTACAAACATTCGTTTGGCGCTACGTCTTTTAAGTTCCTCACAACTGCTTCGGGCACGTTTTGCAGACATGACCTTCTGGACATAGCCTAGTGAAGCATTGGCTTAAAAAAAACCTAGTCAACCATATGCACAGCAGAAAAAACTATTCTGGGCTGCTTAGACTTGCCCGAAAGCCTTGATACTTGGCTAGTTATCCGTACTTTGATGTAGGCGAAATGCCTAAACACCCACGTGTTGGGCGATGTCACTGAATTCCAAGGAACCCCAGTGGTCGAAATTAATCCGAAATGCTTCTCAACGACTTCCTTCATAGCACACATGTGGCTTCGAGACGCCAAACCCAACATACCGCAATAAAGTATCAAATCCGTCACAACCCAGTATCGAAGAAGAAAAGACACTTATTAGGCTTGTAGCGCAGTGTAATCCCTTTCTAAACGTAGGAATTAGCCAGATCGTTTCTTATTTATGCTTTTTTCTTTAGTTATTTTCGCTCGAAGTCTCATGCGACATGAAATCTAGGCCACGGTTCCTGATCTATACATTCCGAAGCCCTGAGAAACAACTCCCATTTGAACCACGCAAGCAAAGACGTTTATTTTTGGATTCCTGCTCCCCATCGTTTCTCTTAGATATGTGGGTCACCTCTTCAAGAAGATCATCAAGCTGCAGCCCTTCCTTCCAAACAAAGTGACACTTATCTGCGGCTCTCACGAACGTCACAAAAATAAGCGAAAACCACTGCGAACACCGCAACCGAGCAGAGAGCTTTACTGCCTAGGCATTGCCCGGTGCTTTGCGGCTTGCATATAGAGCAGGGCAGCATATAAAACAGCTCTGCAACTTGTGGCCCCGTTTCAACCCTCTCCCTCTTTCCTCCACCGGGTCATAGCGAACAGAGAGAGGTGCAAAGTGAGTAGGAATCCTGAACCGCTCATTAGGAAGTTTTCCTCTTGGCGCATTTCCTATTCACTGCGCTTGATAAGCGGTTTGCGCCGCTAAGAGGACCAATTTCCTAATGTCGGTTCGCTTCTAGCCGGGCCTCTGTTGTTGCCTCATTGTCAAAACGCCGTCGCCTGCGGAGGCTATTATCCTAATGAACATTCGCCGTCGCTCCTCCAACTTCACCCCGCAAAGATGATAGCGCCGAGACTGCACCCCATGGCATCACAAGCGGGCCCCTTTCCATTTTTCCCTCGTTTAGCATCCGTTCTCTTTCCTTATCGTGCGCAGATAAACTCGGAATAGGCTGTGCTTTGAATGCAAACAGGTAGCCATCAGGTCAGATGCGAATACGAAGTGTTTTGCGAGGGTTCCTGCTTCCCCTGGCAAGATGCTGTGAGTGCGAATGTCGTCGGCTTAACGTCGCTCGATGTGCCGTTATAAAATAATGTCTTCTGCGAGGATAGAAGACCAGATAAAAATGTTCACGCCAATCGCACATGCCATAGGCATGAAGGATAAGGCGCTTGTGCATGATATCAGAAGCTTAAGTGTGCGTGTTTGTGTTCTTACAAGATATTTTTTTCATCCTGTTGTGAAGATATCCGTGAGGCAGCCGTTCTTGGCCTGTCTCCGAGTCTTGAAATTCTCCAACGGCGCTTCTACTTTGATGCATCCATGCCACTCTGAATGACAAAGCCAAGCACTTCCCTTAAAGCTTGTTAGACACCGCCACTACAGCATCATCCAGAATCTGTGCTGTCACCCGACATCAAGAAAATCCTTTCATCACCATCTTTCCCGCGGCTGTTTCGAGCGTCCTCCTCTAAGCTGAATGATAAGCTTCTCAAACTGTAAAGAATCCGTATTGTTTGTTCAACCTGCTCGTCGACGAGCCAGACGTGTTTTCTTGTATCCAGACGCATCCCTTTCACACTTTATCGAGCCAAGCGAGCACCAGCATTCACGACGATAAAGTGTGCTCCGAAATTGTTTCCTTTCAACTTCGCCTTTGCAGGGATAACGAGTATTGGCGGGATGTCTCAGGCTCGGCCAGTGCTGGCCGTCAGCTGCGGCCGACGTGGGTCCGGAATAGAGCGCCAGGCCTCACCGCAGGCCGGCTACACCGGCGACAGACGTAGCTTCGCTTGCGAGTCAGCCTTGTTCGTGGCAGGAGCGGACCTGGTCGTGACACGAGCATCGTAGCGAAAAAAGGTGCTCTTCGCCCAGTTTTTGAGAACCCCAGCGTAAAGCACGCATGCTCTCCCTCTCCCTCTCTCCCCTTCTTTGCCCTCGGTGAATTGTGCTGGCTGACGCTCATGAACAGGGATGTGTTGAGACAGTGATGTACAGTACTCACGGATTGAAATAGGACATTCGGAGCGCGTGGCCGTCGCTTCATGGAGCGCCGCCCGTAGACGCTCATGGAACCAAGGTGGTGCATTGTGGTATGGCGCGAGAGGGAGAACATCTACAAAGCAGAATTGCTCCTTCCAGTAGCCAATGAGCCGGCCTGTGGTTTACCACATGCCTGCGTGGCACTGCAAGGTTAGCGCTCCGAATGTCCTATTTCAATCCGTGAGTACTGTACATCGGCATCTGCAAGCTCCACTTAGCGCCGGTGCTTTTACCACGTGCGTGGGCTCGTTACGCTCAGGCTCCGCGTTCAGGCGCTCATATACGCTGGGAGCATAGAGAATTAATGAAAACACAGTGAATGTTCATCAATGCAGCTTTGTTATACGACGCGACTTAGTACACGCTTTTTTTAGGCGACTGTACACTCGCTGTTTCACTGTGGTCAAAGCGAATATTTTCGGTACTACCTAGGCAATTTTTATATCTGCCTTGCCGCGTGCTGAAATCTGCTGCAACAATATTCCTGATGTTTGTACTCTTCGATACTGCCATCTTTCGAAACAAGATTGCCAACATGCCTTCATAATCGTTTATTTTTCTCACTGTTTAATTTTACAACGGCTGCACCTAGTGTAGAAGTAAAGCGCTTGTTTGTCGTAATCAGCGCTCTAAGGTAACGAACACGTTGGCATGTTATTACGGTTTACAGTTTTATTTGGCTACTATTATTAACAATACAATTTACTGCTGTAATATCTGGCATGTTTTGCCCACCAGCCCTTATATCTCGTAATAACTATTATTCTTTCTCTTTACCTTTTATATCCAGTTCCCTTTCCCTCGGTGCAAAGTAGTGAGCCGGTATCTGAATCCCGTCAACCGCTTTTTCTTCTCCACTCTCTCTCTCTCTCTCCTTCACTCTTCGCATTTCGCCCATGTGTTTGCACGGTTATTCCATGCGGAGATTAAGAGGAATGGGAACGAATAAAGAAATACGTGAATAAACTGGCACATCCGCGTTCATAGCTCGCGGAGTGTAGCATGATTCGTGTTCACTCCACTTGCTAACATAGAAGAGGAAGAGCTGAACCCCATATGCGTCACCTATGGCGTCGTTTTTTTCATGTGTGTGTCGTAGGCTGCAGTCTATCGTCGTTGCGCGCCCAGTAGAAGCGGCGGCGCATTATTCAGAGTTATGTTCAGCAGTTTAAAGCCGGTTTCTCAATACCCATCTTCATCTAACTGCACTGTCTGCACCTACTGCTTGCTGAACGCTTTTTTTTCGCTTCGTCAGAGCATACCTTTTGTTCAAACAAGCCCTCTACATTGTCGCATTTTTTATTAGTAGTTTTATACGTAGCAGCCAAGCCTCCATTAAGAGCAGCCGTTCCTAGACATGTAGAAAGTTCCCGCTTGTGGAACCTTCTCTTGGTAATTTAGAGATTTTCGGCTTTTGTTTGCATAAACAATGCACTATCGGGTAGAAAATATATATCATAAGCTCCAACCAAAATGAATAAACAATTAGCGAATAATTTTAGCATGAGTCTTTTATCCAAACTGCCAAGGAACGTTAGCAGAACGAAAACTCTTGCACTGAAACTTTGTGAACATGCTTTAATCGAAATATGTGAAAATGCGTATTGAAAATGTTATGTCAATGGGGAGCGCTCGATTGCTGTTCACAACGGAGTTACGCAGCCAGTGCAATACAGGAGTTATAAGAGGTTTTGAGGCAGTGGGTTTCTTATCGATTCGTACCTATTCGCAATTTTTTTTTGGAAGTCGATAATGCTGACAAAAGTGAAGATTCAGCGAAGGCTGCCTAATTAGGATTCTTTTAATGCAGACACTTTATAAGTGAAGCGGTCTTTCTTAAGATGAAATTTCGAGTGTTAGAGTTGATACTCTATTTATCTAGAGCGCCAAAGGGAAAAATGTGACATAAAAATGTCGCGCAATGGAAATTTGAACGCAATAATGTCATGCAATAAAGCCACAAGAAGTGATGTCAGTTTTCTTACATATTAGCAAGAACAGAAGTAGTCAGGCAGCAATGCGCTTTTTAAGCAACAGGTATAGGAAAGTTTTTCAGGACTAAGCAAGTTTCTACGACAGGTTTCAATTAAATTTTTATGTTTTGCAGTGTTACGGATATTGTGAAAGGTTTTAAGTATATCATTGCGCTTCGGAGGGTGTGCTCATTTCTTGAAAGTCATTCTCAGTGAAATTTGCTGCCACGACCACGTTTCAGAACACTCCACAATAATTTTCGTTTAATTCAGGAATCTCTTGAACTATGGGCGACAGCAGCTTTTAACGGCGTTGTCGTAATTAAATCTGTCGAGTGATGGCAGGGTTCGCTGTGCCATTGTAGTTTATAACGCTTAGTTGTAACATTTTTTCTCTTCCTGAAGAGACGGAGAAAAGAAGAGATGGGGATGATGACATGCTAAATAACTAGGGCATAGCAATCTAAGAGGTTCGTGTTAAACATTAATGATAGTCAGGAAGGTAATCTAATTCTAGTTAACGAGGATAAAAGGCGGGCTGCAAACTTTACCATAACCAAAAGACTTATGGAACGCCTTAAATCCTGTCGTTCTGGTTTTCTCGAACCTTCGTTCATAAAGACGTGGTTATTAAAGAGCACCTTTTCTTGCCTTTCTTTTTTTTTCATAAACAGCCCCCTTTTTCATCTTCCATCTGTAGCTACAGCTCAGTTCTAGGCCATCGAATGTCACGCAAAAGAAGACACTCAAAGGAAGTGAGTCACGATTACTCTATTCGAAATAATTATTATTGAAAAAGTAATGAATACACTACATAAAAAAGCTGAAATAAGTTACAAGACACGGTTTGGGGGAGTATTTAGAAAGAATTTCGACCATCTGAGCGTCTTCAACACTGTCGGAAATCTTGCTATACGGGCATCCTGAAAAAATGCCGGCGTGATAGAGACATTTGGATATTAGAGCTAGATCGTGCTCCGTACCAGAACGCTTTATATACTGGGGAAAAGCAGTAGGTACCAGCGGGAAATTATGCGTACTTAAAACGGCAATGACATCGAATTCAACCATTTAAACAAATCCGAGCCAAATGTATATTCTTTCCATTCAGCGAGGGTTAACGTGAGGTTCAAAAACAAGCAAATAAAATGTTCGCTGCCATGCAACCAACCAGCCTTGATTGTCTGTGGCTGGTAGGCTACGCAGCTTCTATATCTGCACAAAAGTTGTTTTGTCTTGTACTCACCTTATCTCATTCCATTAAAAAAATTACCGCAAGTCGTCCGAATGGAAACTTCGTCGCGCTAAGGCTCACTTCGTTACCGTTCTGTCAGCAACTTAGTACCGTCAGACGGCAATTATCTTCGCCCAAAGCGCGCCGTTTCCCATATATAACGGAAGACAAATGCATTAGGTATCCCAAAAGCATGTCTGAGTTTGACGCGCTAAACGTTTCGAATTATATTGGCAATCGCCTCGCAGGAGTAACAACTTCAGCGGGGAAGCAGTGCACTGCGCTCCTTTATCAAAGCTGCGAGAATATACATCCGCTATGAGGTACCGGTAGGGAGATGCGCGGGCTGGTGTTCACAAAGAAATCAAGCGCAGCAATCTGACCCCCCCCCCCTCCCCCTCCCAAAATATAATGTGATTTGCCTGCCAAAAATTTGGACATATTTCGTTTCTCACGTTCCGGTTCTCACAGCCGTCTCTACCTGCAACAGCACGCTGCATACACCGCGCAGCGCGCATGCGCGTACTGCACATCTCCCTGTACGCCGCGTGCACAATTTTTTCCCTTAGTTTTTGCTATCGCGTGCTGTAAAAAGTAAATACAGTAGCGGTACCGACACTGTTGGAGTGTGGAAGATCTTGTCTGAAGACTTAATTCGTTGGACAAGCGCCGCGACATGCTTCGCTTGCCGCTTAATAAAAACCTTCCCCGCTGCAGCATCATAACACCACTCTGTCTTTTCCACTCACAACCGCTAAAGGGATCACAAAAGCGGTCTTTTCCCACGTGGCCGGAGCCCCAGGCCAACCAAGGTCGACGACATCATGCACCGCCTAGAGCGATGCGCGCCCGACACCGGGATCATGAGAAAGCTTTCGCCTCAGCATCGTACTTCTCATCCTTCGTCTCAGCCTCGCCCCCTTTCTTCATCGCACGTGCGTGACCTGCAGCAAACGATGCTCGTGGTAGAGTCCATGTTTGCAACGACCCCGAGCTCGACTCGAACGAAGCAATTCCATTCTTTCTGGCTAAAATCAGTGAGGCAGTTATTTCCCTAGGCGGCACTTCTCGACGCCGTCCCTAGACGAACCTGGTAGTGGGGACCGGGATGGAGGACTGGAGAAGTCGTCCTCAGGCGTGAAAGCGGAGTGGAGTGGTGCGCCCCAAGAGAAGGGAGAAAACGTAGCGGCGAGTGGCGATATTAATGAACGAGAGCTTGCATGGTCACTGTCCTGTGAGATTCCGGAATGAAGAAAAACATTACTGGGATCCCTCTTCCAGAGTAAACGCTAAATAAAGTCGTCCGTTCAAGTCATTTATGTGGACAGAACATGCTTGAGTGAAGTGTGGCCATGATTTTAACACTTGATAAAGTTTACTCTTGCGTCGTTGTAATGCTTATCGAACCAATGTACAACTGACAAAAACTGGAGATATGCTATGAAAATTCTGGAGCTCTGAGCTCCATCACCACACCCCTCACCGCGCCTTGTATATGCCTTGCACTTGCTGTGGGAAATAAACTCAAGGGATACTTGCAAATGTGTAAAATGAAAGTGGAAACGAGAAAAGGCTCAACTATCCATCTTTACTTTAAAAGGCAAGAAATTATCGTATGAAACAAGCAGTAATTATAATGGGAAACAGTGGAGCATTAGCTAAACCTGTCTCGACGTGTCTACGCGCTCAAAAAATCTCGCTATACTTTTCACGACTGCACGAATATATTGGCTCATTCAGTTAACCTTCTAGTGAGCTTTATTACGAGCAGAATAATATCAAAGGATTTCAAATACAATTAAAATAGGCAGAGCTAACAATATCAGCACATCAGTGTCAGAAGGCAGAATTCAAAAAGCTAGGGCTATCAAAAGAGCACTGAAAGCTATATTAGATAGTTTTGTCCGTCTAAGATACTGATGAAAATAATTAAAATGGTAATTGTAGTTTTCAGTCATCAAAGAAATTTCAAAACACATTTTTTTTTGTTTGAGTGAAATGCTCAGAACGCTACTGTGACAAGAGACAAGGGTCTGCAATATTAGTACAGTGGAACTGACAGTAAGCTTGATATACTTTTTTGCGGCATACGAACGCCATGAAAATACAATACAGGCGTGCAGTCGAAAAGCCTTTTCATAAGTGATAGGAGCGCAAAACAAGGAGTCTAAAAGACTGGCACAAACGGCAGGACACATCTATCTTACAACAAATGTAACTTTCGAAGCAATCATTCACGTAAAATACCTGGAAGCAAAACATACCTGAAGAAAAAGAAGAAAGACAGCCACACGCGATCACGATCTGAGAGACGGTGACAATGCCTTGCTCGACAGAGTTCTCTAGAATTATTGCGACCCAAATTTCTCGGCCTCTACTTATTACATCATAAAGTTTTACATATTATTGGCAGCCGGACGTTTGCATAATCATCAGGTGTTCAAAACATGCTGGGAAATATTCGTTTCACGTGTTTGGTATTATTTTCTGTAATTTGTTTTTTCAAGTTGTCTTTCTGAATTTCATTATGCATGACTATTGAAAAATTAAGTATGTGACAGGAGGTGCTCTGCCCAGTCATTTATGCTAGTCTTCATGCCGAAACGCTTTCGTTACTGTTCTATGAGCAATGAATAATGCTGTTCAACGAGCCCACACTTCTGGTTTAATTGTATTGCGTCTAGTTTAAATTTGACTTGCTAATTTACTGTCACCAGCTGCATTCGTGACGAAGAGCTAAAGAAACCAGTAATATAATCTTGAACTCTGTATAACTAAACTAACGTTAACTTTACGGACACAACACCTAGTCAAGTTGTCAGCTCTGTGCACCGCTGCATTGAAGGTTTTGATAATATATTCGACTGTGCCAAAACGAAAGTAACTAAAACATGTCCTCAATCAACTTTTAGTCTAAATAATCGCCCAGTGAATTTCTGAGGCCGTTTTTTTTATTACGCATGTCTCTAGTCATGACCGTTAGCTGGATATTTTCGTCATTATACCTTCGAAGAATGCTAGCATCTAATACCAGCCAATATGAGTTACACGAACAAAAAGAGAAGAGCCAATACAAAAGAGAAGTAGAGAATGTGTGGGCGAACACCGGAAATTAAGGGCGTTATACTTCCCGGCCATTGTCCTCTTAGTTTCGGAGCTCAACTCCCGAAGCCAATTGGCGAACATGTCCACCCCCCCCCCCCCCCCCTCTTTGCCTCTCTGTCGCAACCTGCAGCCACCTGTGAGAGAAAAATACCAAAAAGTAAGAACGCCATTGTGTGGACGTCTAATTACGGTACTTTTTTTTTTCTTAAGAATTCTGTACAAAGAAAGGCCGAACAGAGTAACTAAGGAGGCAGGGGATGGAGCGGAAAGCACGGTAGAAACGTAAGAAAAAGAAGCGATCAGAAAAAGATCAGAGGTTTTACCAAAACAGACACAAAACAGTTGTTCTTAAGAATAAGAAGTTTGGAGCGAACAAAGGACGGGTCGTTGATTAGCAATGTTCTGCCAGAAGTTAGGTCGCGAGCGCTCCAGGATTTAGTTTATTTTTTTTTACTCGCTGCTAGTGCATACGAAGCCCTCTGAGCGCCCTCGAGAGTTTGGTCTAATTATGAGACGTCATCGTTGATTTGTGCTGTCTGCGCTCGGGAGGTTTATCCACCGTTTTTAAGATTCGGATCTGATTTTGGTTTCACATGAATTTCAATATCAAACGACCCACATAACTGAGGGCTTATGAAGCCTCTTCTTGCGCTACTAATACAGCTTGTCACTTTAACGTCTTTGTCAGCGACTCGCCGAAGTTCCTAGACTGGTTTTCTTGCATTAAGTTTTATCCAGCGCCCATGCATCATGCCTATGGAGTGCCTTGAGGAATCTTGTTCACCTTTTTCTTGAAATGAACGGCTTTTCCTCGGCTGAACAAGCTGCTCTTACGGTCATAATACTGAATGCATACGAAGCCTATATCAGAGCTGGACAGGTTGTATGACTGGTTGGGGCATCGTGTGCGAAGCTGGGGGACAAAAGTAACAAACTTTTGATGAGCTGATTACACAAAAAATGAATTGACTTCTATTTGTGGCTTAAGTCTGAAATAAATAAGCAAATTCCTTTCATAAGGCAGAGACTTTCCGTTACAATGAACAATGTATTTTCACTGTTTATGTTTTTATTCTGACTTGTCAGTAGACACTTGAAATTACAGAGTTACTGACATTACAGTCACTAGAAATTCCAGAAGTAATCACAGGTATACCACATGCGCTTTAGGAAGAATACCTCACTCCTCTGAGATCATTCAGTCTGTAAGCAGTCGATGCACGACCCAAAAACTCTGAACTATTTGCTGACGAAAATAAAGCCAAGGCCCGACGACTGTCGGGTGCATTGTAACCTTTGAAAAACTTTTGGCTCCGCAGGGATGTTTATCTCTAGTACGACTTTATATCAAGGGCATCTATTTTCGATGAACGAGCAGAATTGAGAACATGCAGCGTTCGCTCTCTTCTCGACCATCTGTCGAAGCCCGAAAGTTTCCTCAAAGAGGAATAAGGCCGGTACCGTTGTACGGTGCAATAGATCGATTCAGCAGACTGTAGCAGCCCTTTGCTTCGGCGCAGTGAAAGAGGGAAAAAAAAAATAATGGGTGATGATTCTTCTTTCACCGGCCAATTCATTTCAATATTGGTTATATTAAAATTTTGAATGTTTTCTAGCTGCGAGTCCATCGTCTCTAATTTTCCAATGTATTCCAATTCTAACAATGCAACGGCAAAAAATATCTAACAATGTTCCTAATACCAGTCTTCATACCAGTC
Organism: Amblyomma americanum; assembly: GCF_052857255.1. Lineage (NCBI taxonomy): Eukaryota > Metazoa > Arthropoda > Arachnida > Ixodida > Ixodidae > Amblyomma > Amblyomma americanum. The sequence goes on from NC_135502.1 coordinate 31,617,771, forward strand.
CTCATACCAGTACCTCCGCATTACCTCCAACATCAACACCGCTGGGAAGTTTTCGTAATCACAACTCTGATTATGGTATCTCATTAGAAATATGTGCGGTAGAAAACATGCCCGTCGAGCGAAGCGGCTGCCGCCGACACTGCATGGTTGGAGGCGGCCTGTTCTCAGTTCATGTATTTTAAACTTTTTTTCTGTTAAGAATATACAAGGAACCTTATATCAGCGGTAGAAATAGTGAGTCGCAATAGCTGCCCGTACCTCCCAAATAAATACCTCGTTGATAAAGATTTTGCCCGCTGACTGCACACCTACACGACTAAATCCGTTGCCACTCAATTATAGGGAAACTAAGGCCAACTTCATCCAGTTGTTGTTATCAGCAAAGCCTCATTGTCTGGCTACTTCTGGGCATGTCGACGTCGTTCCTGCAGCAGAATACGCATTTGGGGCTGAGCAAACTGATTTATAAGCTATTCCAGTTTACTTTTGAAATCGGCCGCTGATGACGGTAGCTGTATTTCTTTTTTTGTCTTTTCTTGTTTATAAAAGCTCTGTTCTTGGTGAGAGTGGTCTCTTTTTCGTTAGACCTCTGTAGTCTATCGGCGCAGGCCAGCTTCATTTTGTCTTCAGAATCTCTGTAAGGTCTACGATATATCCTACTTGGCTCCATCACGTTTCCTTTCCAGCGTTTCTCGTTGTGCAGTCTTCGGTTCTCGCACGCGTATGTTTCGGGGACAATTTGCAACCCTCACAATTGCTTCATGACAGAGGTGTGATCGCGTGCTTGGCGCATGTTGGCCTTAGTTGCCTGTGTGCCATAAGACGCAACACAACAAGCACAAAAAAAAGAGGTGTGGTCGCTAACACTTCGCATGACTTGCCATATCTGTGACAGACATGCAGACATAGGCAAGGAATGCGTGATGCGAAAGTGCGTCGAGTTTTCTGATAATATTAAGATAAGAATAACTTAAATATGCTACAAACAACTATTCACATCGGCAAATGAAACTTCCGCAGAAGGTGGTCAGATGGCTCACAGCTAACGTCATCGGAACAGCTTTTTAAATCTTGCACCACCAACAAACTCGAAGTCATCGTCCACCGAACCCATAATATCAAGATTACATTGTTATTCCCCTTAATGGAACCAATGGCAAGACTTGCTTAGTTTGAGTGGTTATATATACACGTTACGACGTCTGAGAAACAGTGTCACACCCTTGTATACACCTTTGGTTCTCATGTACCTCACCGGAAAAATGATTGCTTTCGAGAAAAGGTGACACCATGTCTTGACAGCAGCTTATCTTCTTGAAAAGTGGGCAGGAAAATATATGCTGCATTTCATTACGTTTTTTTTTACATCTTGATCACAGCCATAGGGGGCCGAGGACATCTTATGGGGACATCTTATCTAGCACTAAACCCCCCTTTCATATTTCGCCGATGTTGATCTGTCCACAGACTCTGGTAGGTGGCCCAGCTGCCACGGTGGGCACGTGGCAACCTGCACGCGTATGTTACGAGGAATATTTGAAAGCTTCCCATTTGCTTCCTGACAGAGGTGGGGTCGCCATCGCATTGCCCTCTTAAAGCACGCCTCGAACAGAAACTGAAGTGAAAACCGAAGTGTGATCGCACCTAATACGCATTTGGCCCAACTACGCTAAACCGCCCATCTTTATTTAGTTTATTTTGCGAGCAACGATATAGCACACCGCCAAACAGATGAGGGTGTAGCTACCATCGGTAAAGCACTCACCACGTCCCTGAATTAGCAAGAGGTTTGGGTGCTTTATTGGTAAGCACTTTTAGGATTCATGCGTTAATCAAGTAACTTCTCACATCATCATCTGATCTTGGACACTATTGCCAATGCGCCCTGACCGGTAAAGCTGGAACAAGGGCCAGTACAAAGTCCCGTTATTGGTGACCAACATTGCTACACCAGTATCTTTCTTCGTCTGGTCAGCGCTTGAAAACGGACAGCAATTTTCCACCCGCCTCTTGTACCAGCTTGTGCTGTCAAGGATTCCATCTACACTGCTCTCTGTTTGTCAAGACACCCAGAGTAAGCAAAGAGCTCTAATGACATATCCCAGTGCCTCACACGAGCTTTCAGCTTGGACCCATCCATATTTCTCAAGAGCTTCTGCAGCGTTTCGCCATACATTCACCTACCCGAACCTCTGTCTCCGGTCAATATTTTTCAGCGCCAGGTAAGAAAAAAAATGACCGTTCCTTTTCAGCGTTGGCTCGCGTACTCCGCAAAGCTATCAGCTAATGTGTCAGGCCTTGTCACCGCACACACTTCGGTGCAATCTGTTTACCGCAGTCGCTCCGAGCGCTGCCCAACATCACCCGCACAGGAGCAGCGCCCGCGGCTAATTCCGCGACGATTTCGCAACCTGGCATCTTCGCGTCAAAAGCCACGTTGCCGCCCGTGCGAGGGAACGCGCGATCTATTTCGGAGGGAGCGACGCCACTCGCGTCAAGAATTATCGCCCCCTCGCAACCGGCGCGGCCTAATAGAATTAGCCGCCCCGGCGCCGGCAAATAAGGAGAAAAACGAGGCCCTGCCGCCGCGCCGATCTGAGGAGGCAAAGAAACACACGGAGTAACCAGGCCACGACGACGACCACAGCCTGCGGAGGAGCGGCCAAAGCCGCGTATACAGGGATTTCTAATCTTCTGATTGGTGGCTATCACCGCAGGCCAGGCGAAAACATTTTTTATCCTTACGCGTCTGTCGAAAGCCGACGACGTCCTGTAGCGAGTAATCCGATAAGCCTTTCATCCCCCCAAAAAACCTTGCAAGGAAGCACATCCAGAGAAAAGCGAGAGAGGCCATGGGAGACCAGCCGTGGCTGTTCGGCCGGCAAATGTCTGCCAGTCACAGCAGTCAGGCCTCGGGCGGTGGTGTTCGAGCGGAAAAAGAAATGAGAAAGGATAAGGGGAAGGAAAGAGGGGAGAAAGAAAGCGATGCGCAGAAATACCCATGACTCGAGGACAAACTCAATCGGAAACGCGGTAAGATATTTTTTTAGACTGATTCGGCACGCCCTCAAAGGATCGGCGTGAAAGGATGGTGTTGGGGATTGACGCTTTGTTGTTGTGCTTTCGGTGGTGTGTGCGAAGCAAGAGTGAAATGAAAAGTGAGCGAATGGACCGATTGAGGATGCTCCTGCGGATAGGACGAGACACGTTCGTGGATTTGTGGTTTCGCTTAGTTTGTGGCTATCCTCACGCAAGTGGTTCGATCCACTGCCCCGTCCCTAAAAAAAGGGGGGGGGGGGATTAGACTTGTGATGCAAACGAAGTTCTTTCAAGGTTATTGACAAGCTGCCTCGGAAATGCGCGTTGGCTGGAAAGCACGCGAAGGAAAATGTATAAAACTTACTCGCCTGGAAGAATTTTAGAATTTTTTTGTGCCTTATTATCAGGATAGAAGTAGGAGCGATAATCAGCAGCGCTATGCTCACCGCCAACAGGTGAGCAGAACACTTAGCGTAACTGGTAACCGATGTTAAAAGGGGGCGTAGAATGTTAACACAGCAAAATGCACGTTGCATTCACAACAGCTCAGAGCCTGACGAAGTGCTGGACATTTTTGAAGACCTTCAAATACAACTTGTGCATCTTTTATGCAAATGATAAGTAAGAAGAATTACACACTCTCTACAAACATAACCTTGTACTAAATATATCAATGCCCATCGTGCATCAGCCGCCTAGAATATCCGTTAAAAATATGCGCTCCTCTTGAGATCATTTAAAGTTGCAAGCGCTTTGTTCAAAAGCTAGTTTAATTACAATAGCACGTTTCAGGCAGTCTCTTTTCACGTTCAGGAAAGCTTAAAGCATTTGACGCAGCTTTATTAGCTGTAAAGTTAACATTTTATTCGCAACCAGCACAAAATAATATCTTGATTGGTTCATTTAACGACCAAAGATGCTGCGTCGATTTATTTCACTTCACGTGCACCAGATGGCTTATACTGTATTCGGCCTGACTCCGGTCACGTGCGATATATTGCACAATGATCGCATCCTTTAAAAGTATGAATTGTGTGCGTGTTATGCCTTTTTCTCTTCTCTCTTCCTTTTTTTAGTCCCCTAATCCCTCTTCCCCAGTGCAGGGTAGCCAACCGGAACCCCTTTCTGGTTAACATCCCTGCCTTTCCCTCCTCCTCTTTATCTATCTATCTATATGAATTGGCAGCGAAGGTAGGATTCTGCGGCAGAGTGCGTTCGTCAGAGTTTCTCATAATCGCTGAGACAGGAAACGCATGTTTTCAAGTGCTCTGATTACTCTGCATTCAGCCACTGTGTGCGACCTCTAGTAATTCATAAACTTGCTCGTCACAGCGGAGCGAGCATCAGGAGGTCGAAAGCGTGGCGCTCGACTCTGGAACTATCCGCGCGTGCCACGCTGGTCACGCCTGGATCGCTGTCCCGATGATTTGTCCGCTACCACGGGAGGTCGAGCAATAGCGCCAGGCCGAGCGACGCGTCACGTGCGAGCTGCGTCTGACCGCTGCAGAAGGCCATGATCTCGTCCGGTACAAATTTAGTGTTGTCCAGGTGTTTTTTTTTATTCGGCGTTCCTTGCTCCGTTGGTTGAAGGCGATCAATAACTGCGCGTACTGTTAGGTGTAGTGGTGTGCCTCGTCACAGCCCCTGATCCGGGTCGGTGCCCGACCCCAGCTTACGCGTTGGAGCCTGTACCTACTCGCTTCGTAACAGCTCACGTATGAGTGAATTTTTACTCATATGGATCTTATGTGCGTGTTAAAAAGGTATTGTAATCCTTTAGCTTTAATTTGGCTGTAGACGGTAAACTGTTACTGGTGGTCGCAATTGTTCCGAAGCCCTCGAGCATTGCGTCTCTTATTTCCACGCTTGAACCTTCAAGACGGTTAACCTACACCACAGCAAAAAATTTTACCAAAAGATTCTGACATAAATATGATAATTAAGTGGCTTAGTGATGTCGAAGTTCACACGCTAATGTTTATGGCATGCACACCTTGGTTGTGGCAGACGATTCCTAAAATATATATTTTTTTTTAATTTTAAAGACTTTAACGCTGGCCAACAATGATAGCAGCTCATCAACAGTAGGGCACATAGAAGTGTTCAAAACAACATGCAGTCTTGCAGGATTATGAGACGACGTAGAGCGAAAAGTAGAACCTAGTGGCGAATGAAGCGCCAAGGGTCGCAAAGTGAGCAAAGAACCTTGACGTTAGCAGTTAATACAGGTACGTGGTAGTGAGCTGAAATGCCCCATCCCGCCGTTGTGGATTGTTCTGGGATTGTAAACCAGGTCAAGACACTGCATGTTAGCGTAGAAGAAAAAAAGTTGCCGCTTTTAACGTTTGGTATCGTAAATACTAAGTTAACAGGCACGTGCATAAGCAAAATAAAAACAAAGAAAGAGATGGGCGATGCAAGAGAAGGGAGGGCACAAAGAAATTTAATAAAGGGAACCTTCTAAGGCAAAGTGCATATTACTAGCTGTTTTCCAAGCTGACGACTGTATATTTTCAGTTTCCTTGAGTTTGAATTAGACTTTCAAGAAGCAAACTAAGAAAGGCTATTAACTTTATAAAGTCCCCACGGGTTCAAGTTCACTTATTTAATAGCCTCGGGTAACCACAGTTCTTGGATGGAGCGCGCCTAATATGATTTGAACTTCACAAAGTTCCTCGGGCGTTAAATCCAGTTCGTGATTGCCGACATGCTAACGACCGGAGGGCGGATCAAATAAGAGAACGGTGAAAATACGAACTCTTAATCAACTAGACGTCAATCTATGAAGAGATTGCTTTTATGAAATGCATTGTCGCTGCTCCGTTCGGGTAGCGCAAGATTACACATGCTACTTTTGTACGATTCTGTGAGCTCATTTTGTTTTCTACAAGCGGCCAACTATTCAGGCTTTTTCGAAACAATGTCGTCTGCCTTTACTCCCAGTATAGAATGGCAAAAAGATCGAAGCCCGAAGCAGTTAACGAAAATATTTGATGAAAAAAAATGTAGAACAACAGAAAAGAAATAGTTTCTTTTTGAAAAGTGATCACATCAGGCGGAAGAGAAGCATATGAGCTAGCGATGCCCACGTGGCAAAACTGAATCTTGGCCACTGTTTTGCAATGTAAGAGACGAAAAAAACAACAACGGATATTATGGAGTGAGAAACAGAGACATATAGATAGGTAGGTAGATAGAGAGAAGCTGTTGAACGAAAGAGGTTTTTGCTGGCGTTTTAACAGCCCTGACATATTACTCTGCGTTGGGGAAGCATTTTCGGAAATAAAGGCGGTAGGAGATGGGTGCAGCAAAAAGTAAAATTAAAAATTAAAAATATATAAAAGATACGCAGTCATTAATTTGCAGTCAGTAGATATTAAAGGGAAATGTAGGTAGAGTCTCAAGTAGTCTATGTCCTTCCGGTGGGCGGAAAAATCTTCAGTGCTCAGTTAATACATATAAAACGGGAGACAACACTGTTTTATGTTTTGAAAATTAGTCATGCGTAGTCTGCCAAAAGACAAAGAAAAAGTTCAGCACACGGTCACGTCGTAAGAATTACTGTGCAGGGCAGGCTGTGGGAGCTAAGACACACCTCAATGTTTCGTGTCACTTGTGCGAGAGCCGTTATTTGGTGCTCGTAATATGCTCGTTCGTTAGAGTAACGGACGCTTTCTAATAGAATGCGCTGCACTGCTTCAACTGAGTCACCGTTGTCACAATGGCTGACTATTCGCTTGATATAACCTGTTTGAGAAAGCGGTGTTCTGTCGAAGGTGGTCGTTGACAGAACCCAGATGGCGAGGAAATCTATGCGGAAGTCTAGATTTAAGGTGTGTGTCGAAGGAATGAAGAATTGCAAATGCATGATTACATCTCTGCGGTGCACCGCCGCTAAGTGAAGCAGTGTCAAACGCCCCAAGGTGAAATCTACTCTACCCTTTCCTTCTAATTTCCTCTCATTTTGTGGCTGTTCCCCAGCAAGCCAAAACAGTACGAATACCGTGCAAAACTAGAGAACAGTGAAGTATGTGAACGGAAGCGACATAAGCGGGTTGAGACCTCGCCCTTATGAACTTCAAAGGAGGTTGAGCTTTCAGAGGGACCAATGTGAAGCGATAACTGCCACGTAAACTCAGTTGGCAATTATAAAAAGTAGCTGAGAGTTAAGCGGGGAATTTCACAGCTGCTTTCAAAAAGGACACCTCGTCAGAAGAGGTTCCAGGAGAGAATTCATGAAGCGCGAACTTTCGCAACCGCTCTTTGCAAATGTCAATTGTAATCGTGTCAATTGTAATCATTCGCCTTAGTTCACGCTTGAAGTTTCGGCTTAGTCCGGTGATCGCTTTTTTGTTTTTCTTGCAGCAGTCTGGTGCCATCGCAAAAAGAAAAATTCTTAAAATTTTAATCTTTATAGATAAGGTTCAAAGCTTATTTAGAGAAGTTCAGGTAACTAGAAAATCGGCGAAAAGGCAATGAAATGCCCGATAAGCGTCAACAGTGCCTCAGTATTTCTTTTCTTAAGTCACCTTTGAAAGGGCAAGCAGTGCTTTTCTTTTATGCAAAAGCAATCGATAAAAAAAAAGGGTGAGAAAATAAACTTGTTTTCTTTTCCCAAAAAGAGTTTATTGAGACAAGCACAGTACTTACAGGCTCTGAAATAATTATTTACCAGCTGGGTTGCTTGCTCCTTCTTCTTTTGCACAGCAGAATTTCTTTGCACAGCCGTCTTGCTTTTAGTTCCGACGTGTGTGCATCAATCGAGGCAATATATGGATATAAAAGCTCACTCCTGCCACCTCAACATCATAGTAGATCAGCCAAAAATTGTGTACGTAGGCCAAGTATCATCGCACCGTGTGCACAGTTTATTATACAGAAGGTTTTATTGTACTGCGCTGACTACTATGCTGCTGCTTTGCCTAGTACGTGATCTAAGCCTTTCTTGGCCGTAGTCATTGCAACGAATAAAATATATTCGACCAGAAAATGCATTGGATACAAATCAGTCTTAGCAACTGCGTACTTTTCAACTTTGTGAAACTCCAGGGGTATTCCGGGAAAAGTTTAGTACCCGGTACAATTTAAAGGCAGCACACAATAAGAGGCCAGGTCCGCGCGTAAGGTTCCACACCGTTTTTCAATTTAATCAAGCGCTTAACTAAACGCACCTCATCGAAATAGAGCTCTAATTTTTGAAGTTGCAGCATCCATTGTGTCTCCCTGCTAATTGTGCTCACATGCAAGCAATGACTGCCTTGCATGCGTTTCCAAATTCCACACACAGTGCAGTGATGTTCAAGAACACGTTTTTCGGCGCTCGTTGGGATTTCAGGCGCCTCCACCGTTTTCTAAACAGGCCGTCAAATTAGCAAGCAAGCGACGACATTTTAATAACGGATAGTTTTTTTTCTCTCTTTGCGGCCGAGTAAAAGCGCCAGCCTTCACTTCTGCATCGCGTTTGTTTTGAGCAACTAAAATTAAAAGATGCAAGCAGCTGAAACGGCTGTTTGTGCGGAATAATTAGCAGGATTTTGAACCTCTTATATTTTATTTCCGCCGCTACAAACACGCAAACGCGCAAAGACCCACATCCTCCGCATAAAAAAATCCTTAAAAGTGAGCAAGCGGTCCCGCCTAAGCAAACACCCCAATCAAAGACAGGCGCTCGCGAACACCCCGAGTGCGCGCAAAAAGGCAGAGAAAATGCGGCGCACCTTCGCGGCAATGTGCGGGCGCATTCCCCGCAAACAAGGAGTCAGCGGTGAATCCTTAAATCTCGTTTGCGAGCACCGTGTCTTCCACGCTTATTTTGTTCTCCCCCTTACGGCGCACCTGAAGAGGTGGAAGAACTGTTTTTGCAGAACGCTGCGTTCCACGAAGGTTTTCTCATGCTATCAGCGGCCGCTTCATGCCCAGACTAGAGGCATGAGTAAAACTAAGAAAGCAGTGTGAGAAAGTTAAGCGCATAAGCAAGGACGCTTTGTACGATAGAGGAAAAATGGCTTAATAGATGCACATTTCCAACTTTATATACATACTTTCTCAGCTGTTTTTGTTTTGGTCGCACGGTCCTCTCGCCGTATGTGCAGTCGCCGAAAATACATAAGGGTGAGCGCTGCGTACCTTCATTACAGCCTTGTGTGTTCTTCAGACTATAGGCACGCCCAGTCTTTTAAATAGAATCCTCGTCATGCGCAGGTGTCTTCGCAGGATTCCCCTCTTAGCCACGTCGACAAGGCCGAGTAACCACTGACGAACTTGCATGCCGTATGAAATCGCCGTTGAGTCGCGTTGAATTGCGTTGAGTCGTATTAAGGCCGCGGCATCACACTAATCTACTTCCATGCATTTTCAGCCTTCGTCCTTACCATGGGCGTCACCATACCTTCGTTATAGCCGGAATAAACGAGTAGGCGCACTTCACAATGCCGATGAAGTAGGATGAAAAGAAACGAATTTAAATAATTTCTTTCTCAGCCCTCAGAACACGTAAACATGAAAACTCAAGTAAACTGCGACACAGGAACGGGAGGCCCAACAAAGTGTTGGAAACGCAAAGAACTTCAGGGCCCTACAGAACGCTTTGGGAAAGTTTACAGTAGTTATTTTCCTTTCAATTCAGTCCAGCCGTGACAGATCCCTTCAAGAGCAGGGAAACAACGTCGCCTGAGGCTGTGAATAATGTTAATGTCAACCAGAACTACAAAATATAGAAAGCAATCATTCTCTAATCTCGTCTTTCTTTCAAAAAGGTGTGACTTGGTGTGTCTAAAATCTGAATACCAGCCCTCGGTTCGCGGACATCGCGGAGCGGCACACACTTGCGTGTTCCCTTTCATAGTTCCAGGCACTGTATACCCCAGTTAGTTGTGTCTAGTAATGAGAACACGCCCCTCCTTTTGTTCTGAATCAGCATGTCTGCCCTCGCAAAGGGTTCGTTGAGTTGGCGGTACGCTAGCGCTGCCTGTCAGTGACCGCGAGTGTTTGCATATTTCTCCTGCGCGTGCCTATCAATAACGAGCTTATTTCCTCGTTGGTTTCTGCGTTTGAAGTCGCCGCGTAAGGAACCTTTTCAAGTGCGTAATTAGCCGGTGCGCAAACGTGCTTCGCCCAATCCCGCTCCTTGTCTCGCCGGAGGCAGGAGGGAGCTGAGTCAACGGCGGCACTCTCGTTTTAATCAGCGGCGACTACAGCAAGCAATACGGGATTCATTCGTGCGAACGTTCCTAACAATCCTCTTGTTGTGGACACATGGCGGCACGCAACAGCATGGTCACGCCATCATCAGTGCTGAATTCTAAGTTTGTTCATTCGCAAAGTGTGCTTGCGGGAATTCAGCGGGAATATGCACTTATGCACTTCCGAGTAGAAATTTTGGGCTGCAATGCTCAGCTGCTATGCCAAGTAACTGCAATCTATGCCGACGCAAGTGTTTATTCTTTCATTCCTGCGCTGTGCTATCTGCAATGTATTTGTCACCGCATTCTTATGTATGGAAAAGCAAGAACACACATTATCTTCAGTAAACATTTGCTGTGTTGGTCATTGTGCGTCGTTTTCTCAGCAATTATGTCATACTTTTTGAGAGAGAAGCAGATGAATATAGCACGGGTGTTGCAGAGATGATTACGACAAATGACATCTAAAATATGCTTGCCCTTCTTGCGTATCGCTAAATTCATGCAAGAGGCAAGGGTAACAAAGCTATGGATCCATAGGCCAACTTAGAAGATAACGCAGCATTACAGAAACCAATGAATTCGTCTGTTTAAGCTGCCGATAGCGACTGGACGGTTTAGTTTAGATTTACAATGAACAGCGCTTATATAGAAACATTCTTTCAGGCGCCTTTTCAATACGCAAGCGAAGCTGAACACGTGTCCTCTTTCTGCAGTGCTTCCCGTACACTCTTGGGAGTAAAGGAGTGCTGAAAATTGCCTTTCAGTGGAGACTGTGCTTGTCCAATAATTCACTTCATTTTCCAGAACCAGTCCAGTCCTGACAAGCTAGAGTGCCGCGCACGCCCTTTAGGAGAGTGGATATAGTTCTTATATTAAGAAACTTAAAAAAAAAGCATCATAAACCTGCAACCGAGCGGTTAATTTTTCTCCTTAGGCAGTTTGGGAGGAGAAAACAGCTCCTAGAGAGAGTACAGTAGCCCGTATACTTTATCTGGCAGAGTGCCATTCCTGAGAGTCTAGCCTCGTGTGTCCGCGCAGCACCTTTGCTCATTTTTTGAAAGAACGGCTTTGAGTATAGGTTTTATTAGCTCCCTTACTTATTTCACCGCTGCTGAAATCTGAACTAATCGTTTCCGACCTCGCTAACGATGAAATAGCCGTCTCGCCAACCCACTGTCATATCATTCTTTAACCTTCGATGGCTTTTCCGTCCTCCTTTCTAGCACACAGGCACTGAATCTTTTAATGCTAAAACAGCAGAAAATTTGAAAGTTAAGCCTATTTAAGTGCCGTCATTTGCATAATAGTCTCGCACTTACAATGCGAATTAGAAAAGTCTTCAGAGAAAGCATTTCATTGTATCAGCACGAGAACTTTATGCATGCTATCCTTGTCTACAGTGCACTGGCTTTTTCTATCATGACTACGAAACGCATGTTTATGCAGAAAATAAATGTTTAAACACCAAAGTGTGCACTACGATTTAACTTTAGGCATCAGAAGTTAGAAATGCGCTCTCTTTGTGTTGCGAAATTGTAAAACATTTAGGCGCAAAATTTCCTCTGCAATACCTGCTATGTTACAGAAGAATCTGTATCTTATCAGTTAAGATATAATTGATAGTTCGCCTGAAAAAAAAGTTTCAATAATTATGGCCCTCTCTGATACGGACTACTAAATCTCACATCATTTATATTTGGCACTTGAAGCACTTTCCACATTTTCTACTGTAGTGCTGCGCCCTTTATTCTGATAAATATTTGGGAACTGTGTTTAGTTTCACCACGACTAGCTGATGGAGAAACCAGCGCAGAACATACCTCAACAGTCAATTCAGGTAATACGACAATTTTGCGACGTATCACTTGGGCTTGTATTGCTAATAACTTCAGGTGCGTTTTCTTTCTCGTTCAGATTACCTGTCTAACGCCGAACAGCTGACATGAGAGATTCTAGAGGCCAGATGAATAGCAAGCTTGGAAGAAACATTCGTACTCATATTAATGTAGACTTTTCCATCAAGCGACTTCGTTTTCTAGAGGAGCATGTACTGACAAGTTCCTTCGGTGTACGACACCCGCGCTTCCCCCTTCATCTCCCACCCTTCTAGGGAGGCCTAGGAGGCGGCGCTGCTCAGCTGCCATGACCTGCAGTCCCAACGGACCTTGGTCGCCAGGGCGCGAGCGGCGCTAGACGCCATTGGGGCTCCGGAATAGGAGCTCCACCTAGATTTACGAGGACCTGGTTCATAGGGCCTGGGCCCAAACACCTCCTTGTTAATAATAAATGTTTACCACCACCACCACCACCACCTGCCGCGCTTAGTCCCAAGTGCTGTGCTGCTAGGGTTTTGTTCTGCCAGTGTTTTTCTTGTTTCCGATGGCTTCTTAATTGTGCCTATTGAACTCGATGCTTTGTATGCTGTGTGTCTCTCGACTAAAGCTCGTGTGTAAGTGGGCATTTTGCGCGTGCGTGTCTCCGTTTCTGCCCAGTTTCTCTGGGCTTTTAGCCGAAAAGTTGGTTTTCAAGAAGCGAAGCTCTGGAGTGCGAAGCGTCAGAAAGAATGCGGAATGGCGAGCTGGCGAGCATTCTCTACATATATCGAAGAACTTTAGCACTTAAAACGAACAATAAAATTCTTAAAATGATAGTAAGAATTGTAGAAACTTAAAATTTATGGAAGTACGTTTACGACTCAGAGCTAGAACGGTAGGAAAGCGGTTGCGACAAGCCGGTAAGCTTGTCCTTAATGTTAAAATAAAAACGCGTGTAAGACAAAACTTAAAATGCGGTCAGAAGCCTTACCCAGACTTTGCATTTTAGAAAATTCGTAAAGATTAATTAATCTACACACATAGCATGCACTCGGCAATTTCGCAAAAATGAACGCTGAAGGGCTTGAAACGATCTTTATGCACGTTTTCAGTTGTGCTCGAACATTTGCTTTGAACTAGAGGGCTTGAGTAGGCTGCTCGGATGTGAGCAGGTTATCATGTCAGGTTGACTTACGCACCACACGAGAGTAGTAGCCTGCGAACGGATAGTTTTTGTGCGCCGGTAGACTTGCTATTGTACTTGTAAACGATACCTACGCCAATTAGTTTGATCAAATTACGTGAGCGTCAGCGCTAAGGATGCAGTTCATAATGTACTTGAGGAATTTTCGCAGCGCATACCTTTGGTGAAAAATTGGCAGTGGCTTAACTTGGCTAAGCCTAGAATTCAGCAAAAAGCAAGCACGCTTGCTAAGCGTCTTAAGCTCCTCCGTGGCAGCTCCGCTACTCGATCGCAACAGCCGTTCTATTTTTCCCCGAATATTTGCAGTGTTTGTTTGTTAATTCTTCAAAGCTGCCGGCATGCCGCTTCATCGCTTTGTTTGCGATGCAAGACGCGACCAGATTTATCTCGATTGATCGCATCCAGGCCGAGCTGATTCTACATTGTTCCAGAATGTTCTAATAACTTTTCGCGCTTTATCTGGAGAGTTCGCTATCAGCTTCGAATTGAGCACGGTCGACGGAGGCGGACATTCTGTTCGACGACCGCCGAGCATGCTTGTTGCTACGCCGCCGCAGAGTGATTCAGTCCATTGTGGGCGCAAGTCAGCCCAAGTAAACAGTTTTGTTTAGACACCATTTTCGCAGCCTTTCTGCTCTCCGGACTGCAGTCACCACTTCGTGACAATATATACCCACACGACCACGTGGCTATGATGTGCTTTCACATGGTCTTAGGACACGCCTAGCGGATGTCATCACGTGGCTCCACATCACCCCATCAGATGTTCTTAAGGTCGAAGGTGAACCAAAAGTTCACCCAGAGTCAAAGGTCAACTAAAGGTCATGTGTCTATGTCAGGTGTTAAGGGTTCGACTCCATAACTGTGCCACATATGGTCATACACGGCTATCCTTGGTAGGGCTGAAGGTCATTCAAAGTCGTTGTGCTGCCTGCCCGAAGACTGTTTTACCTAGCATAGTGAAGCTTTTCGCTTCAATAAAAACTTGAACTCCTGTAGAACAAATAAAAAGGGAGGTCAACGTAAGTAGACCGTCCAGATCAAGGTTACTATGGCGCAGTGAACCAATTTAGTTTTTCTTTTTCTTTTACTTTTGACGAAATGATATAGTTGGGTTACTGTGGACTTCCGGGTGCGCCGTACCTCCTGAGCGCTCGTCATATCCGTGGTCACACGGGGCTCCAGGAAATCCCTCGACGGTTCGCAGCACTTTCCTCGAAACGACATTACGACGAAGACGGTTGTCTTACAAATAGTGGTCTGGCTTCATCATCCGAAGGCACGAACCCACTGCTGCCTTTATTAAAGCAAGCCTTGTTTGCGGAAAACTAGAGTGCCACTGCAGTTCTCATAGCCGTGCACCCTTAATTGTCTCGCAACAGAAAGCACACCGAACCCTGGCCACACAGCAAGAGATAATAACCAGCATCATGACACAGCATACGCGACCCAAATATATGCCGAGAAATACAATTACTCGGAATACGTTCAAAGCACTGATGAGAAGTTTCCCTCGTAAGCAACAGCCCCGGGCCGTCAAGAAAGAGGAGTTCTTACTCCACTTTACGTACTATGGTCCAAGCGTGCGCCGATAGTTACAAAAATTTCGAGACTAGCGAAAAACCTCGATATTGTATTCGTACTGATTTTCGATTATTGCATTTGGTTACTGTCTACTTTCAATGTCTTGAGTCGGCCGCATGCTACGTGTATCGCGGCTGCTAGCCACGATATGAGTGTTTTTTGCCAATTAATATTGCAGTAGTTTTAATCAGAGCAAACCTGAAAGAGAAATTCTTTTCTAATATCTGGCGTCGGAGCAGTGAGGTTCGAAAACTTTTCTTTATTGCACAAAGAAACACCTCCTATCCAAAACGGATATTAAGAAGGCCTAGAATGCCTAACGCAAAGCATTGCGTGTAATTCTCTCCAGCTATTTTTCAGCGCAAAAAAATCCATCCATCTAAATTACGGCAGCCAGTACCGCAGCCACGGGAAGTGCTGTCCACAAAAGAAAACCGACTCCGCGCTCTCTGCTTTCGGAGTTTTCCTCTTCCTTCTATTTGCATCGCTTCCCTTCCGAAGAGTCCAACTATATTCGATCAAAGCACTGGAGACAGGCATTAGTCGGACGCATTGCGCGCTTGCCGGATGGCGAAGAACAAAAGAATATAACTGGAAAATTCTTCCCATTCTTCTGTTCATACGTGCGCTCACAGCCGGTTCCTTTCCTCTTCCGCTTCGTTTCATTTTTGTTCCTTTTTATTGCATCCAATCTGGCTCCTGGCAGGAGATCCGGCCCTGCTCGCGTCTTCATTTGAATAGTCTCCGCTGGCTGCTCTCCAGCCCTCGCTACAGTTTTTATCGTCTCGGTGCTTCACAGTTGTCTCCAGTTTCTTTTCTTCGATTTTGTGCGTCGAGCAGACGCTCTCTGGGAGACATTGGAGCCGGAAGGAGAACGCAACACCCCGATATCCAAGTAAGTAGTCACGTACGCAGCCGTATCCATCGATCGCTACTGCTTAGTACTTTTCGAAGATTCTGTTCACCCGATTTTTCTTTCGTCTGCCTTTCTTTTAACTGGCTCCTTTTCGTGTGCCATAGCAGCAGCCGTCTAAAATCGTGCAGGGTAAACGATAGGCTTAATAGTATAATGGAATATAAACCTAGTATCATGAAGTGGGTGTCTGTTTTTTTTATTGTGTGTGCGTGTGTGTGAGAGTGTATATGTGCTCGTGTGATTATGCGTGCTTGCGTGCGTACCTTCCTCTGGGCGCACATGCATCATGTGGCCGTGAGGTGAGCTTACACTGTTTTCGAAGCCTTAGGTTGAGTTTTATCTTCCCTACTGGTGCATGCTGGCACGACACGGACGGGTGCATCCTCCAGCATCTTGGCAATTTTTTTTTCGGCACATGGTCCGCGCAAGCGCTGCAGGAGCATTTCGAGCTTTTTCTCCCTGTGTTGCCCGGCACCACTTCGTGGCCGACTGGCACTCGCTTTCACTCGTTCGCGGGCACAGCTTCCCTTCTGGCGGCGTGAAAGGCACGCTTCCTCTTTTTCCCTCCCGACGCACTGTGCAGGAAGGAATAAAGACGGCATCGAAAAAAAAAAGCGAAGAGGCGATCGAACTCTTGTCCGGCGAATTTCCGGTAGCGGTGTCTCTCGCGAGTGAGCCTTATTTGCTTGCTTTCCGGTTTAGGTTGCCTGCTCTTCCTTGCGCGCTTTGTATCACTGTGGGTCGTGTACGTTTCACGTTTGATTCGAAACCCGCGCGCACAGGCTGCTTTGCGGAGGGAGGAAAACAAAGTAGGGATTGCAGAAGCCCGAGTTCGGACGGCGGGAAACGCTGGAGGTGTTTCGAAAAAAGGCGGGAGTTGAAAATGAAAGCACCGAAGGCCGAAGTGAATTTTCGTGATTTTTTTCTTCCTTCTCGGCATTCGAAAAAAAAAACGAAACGAGGTTAGACATAAGCACTAAAGTGGTCCATCCCCCTTCCGAGCCTCCTCCCTCTTTTTTTTTTGTGCCTGCTCTTCCCAACCCTGAACGCCTATCGGAAGCGCCTTTTTTTTTCACGTTCCTAGCGACCAGGGTTTCCATTTGTCCAATCTGCCTGGGAGCAGGAACAGGCGGGACGCTAAACTCTCGCGCGAGGAAAAAGCGTTTCTATTCTTCCAAAAAAATTTTATTTCCCCTTCAGTCGGCATGCAATGAAATGTAGGAAAGTGCAAATAAAGCGGGTTGGTTGCCGAAGAAGTGGCCGCAAAACAGATTTTCTTTTATGCACATAGGGTCAGTGTTTTCGAACACTGCGCTGGGTATATATCTGTGCATAGTAAGTACGTTAAACCAGTCAAGGAGAAACTTGATTTCTTTTCATTCATCATTTTCTATTTTTTAACTATTCCTGAAGTGCGATAGTAAACGATGTTCTCGCAAGTACCATTTATGAATTTTAACAAAGTACTCTTAATAATATGGACGTGTGGTTATGGAACTCTGAAAACTAGAAGGCATAGAAGTAAATCCAGTAGCAATTCACTAGGTTTCATGAGGAGTTTTAAGGCTTCTTTCTGCGTGTCTGCTAGCTTGTTTCTGAAACAAGAACCAGTTAATATACATTATTTTTCACATCTATTATATCCATTAGAACGTTGTTTTAGTAATATGTGATAACTGCTCAACTGGAGTGTACATTTGGTGCCATGGCAGATCATGTGCTGGTTATAACACGTTTCCATTCTTGTGTCTATACATACAGCGAACCTTCTGTAGGCGGCATTTCAGTGTGGTGACAGCGGTGCAGGCCGCACCACACTACCTTCCTTCCACGTGACAGGTTAGCATGCTTTCACCATTATTTTTTTACGTTTTTCGCTGAGCAGATCAACTTTAACTGCTTCCGCTAAGAGTGCATCGTTACTGCACTGCTTCAAAATCAGTTAGTGTGGTTAAATACCTTGTAAGGCGTTTTCTGGACTTCAAGGAAGCATGAAGTTGTGAATTCGCAGTATTTAAAGAAACTGAGAAGAAAAATTGCACAGCACTGTTCTCTGCTGCATTGGAGAAATGCGAAAGCATTTGATTTTGAACTCATTGTTGTCACGTGACACTTATGTTAACCATGGATGACGCAGCAACTTTTTTTTTGCAAGTCATCATTGTCTAACATCAGTACACATCCCCAACACATTTTACCGTCGTACACACCACAACGCGTTCACTTCGTGCCCCTCTAACACGCTTAAATACACGACCACAGCGGGCCTGGGTTCGAACCGCAATGTCGGCTAATTTCTTTTTTCTGATGAGGTCACGTGAGCATCCCCGCTCTGATTACACGCTCTGCTGACAGGTCCTGCACACGCCACTCATGAAGCAAGACATGCTTTCGCATTAAAATGCATTCTAGAAGGAGTTGGCTGTTTGTACCGCGCTGACAAAAACAAAAAATAGCACGATTTTCATTAGCACAAAGTTTTGAGAAGTCAACCATGAAGCACGATCTACACTTGCAAAAGCAATAATACACTGAAAACAAAACGAAAACGAAACCGTTCTAAACAGGCTTTGGTGTAGCCTGGCGGAGATATCAGAGGTGGTTTAGTCTTTTGACCTCTGATGACTCAGTTGTTACCCTGACGCCTACGTCTGGCCTTAAAGAAGGCACGTGCCCGAAGGATCCATCATCCGCTTGTTCACATGAAAGCTATTGACTATGCAAAGTACCCCTCATTCAATGCGGTTCTGGAAGCTTTCTGGTCTCCATAGTATTCTTTAGAAACTGCTGATTGAGCTACTCTTCCTAAAACACTAACACTACCTGTACGCACTGTTGTAAGCTTCCGCCAACCACATAACCACCTGGAGAGAAGTCACCACTTTCTAAAGTTGCACATAAAAGTCTTAATCTCGTGACATTTAGCTGTGAACACTATGAGATGTTTTGGTAGAAACTTGCATGGCGTATTAAGAATTGCTCTTGTTTGCTTATGCGATTCCTGGACGACTGTACTGTCTAAGTGTGAGACTACACAGTTTAACCACCACTTCACGATGCACTCAATTTGACCTGCGTCAAAAAGGGTCTTTTTCGCACTATTATTCTACTCATAGCGACTCAGTGCAATGCATAGTGAGGAAAGGACCGTGACTTGGTCAGTTCCATTCCGGGTGATTCCTTTCTGCCTCTTCTACGATGTCCTCAAGGCAATTTTGACGAAACCAGCAGGTTTAGGGATGGCGTCCTGATAATCTCATATTCAAGGTGAAGAGCCAGTTTGAGGCATCGAGAATTCCTAGTCAATATCCAGTAGAAGAAATGTTTAATGCATTATTAATACTATCCACCGCGTGTTGGTTCACAACATCGCAACGAATCTATCCTGGTCTTTTTTTTTTTCTCTGAGGGCTGCGATTCATTCTCTTTTAGGTCAATAGTTAAGAACAGATAACGTCAGGAATTGAAACCAGCAAGGCCTCATTTTTCTATGAATTTGGACGCCTCGTGTGGCTAAGTGCCTCACCTAAATTTTTTTCTGCTTTTGTCAACTGATTCTAGGATAAATAATAATCAACAAACTCGTGACCTAATTACAACTGTATAATGTCTCGTCAACCACTCGGAAACGCATTGGCAAATGCAATACAGAAACACTGAGAACCAACGTTGCTCGACGCAGATATCGATTTGCTGCGTTGGTCCACGAAGTTGTTGCGGCGAGGAGCTAAAGCTTCCTTATAGCTAAATTTAAGATACTTGTGGGCGCGGGTACAGGAAATGCGCAATAATGAATCGAATCCCGGGCTTCGCGTAGGACCTACAACGCAGAACACTTTCTTGTGGCTACGGAAAAAAACACAGAGACGCGAACAGGCCAGCGTGTTCGAAATAATTATTTATTTATTGCGCGACTATCATTCCTCATCTGCAAGTAGCACAAGGAGGCGC
>NC_135502.1:31639962-31644962 GCF_052857255.1 Amblyomma americanum
GTTACGCCGCGGTATAAAAGAATTTTTGACTTTGACCTGTAAGGAGAGTGGTGTGAATTGTGGTTTTACCATGAATAATGTTTGTGACGTATTTGTTTCTTAAAGTACAACGACTTCGGCTACCTTTACGTGACTATTGGCGAGCTTTTACTCTTGCGGTTTAAGAGTGATTAAAATTCTCAAAAATTTTTCGGAGATAATTGTTGAGGGAATGGTCGTGTCGTTAAAGTAAACATACCACCGCACATTACGCTAAGTGATAAAAAGCGCTCTAAACAAGATATCTACAAAGGATTATTAAAGTTTTACGCGAACATTGAGCCTTGATAACACAAATCTGGTCTAAGATGCGCCAAAAAATGCCGAATGCTACCAGGTTTCTGCCTTGCTTACAAAAAAAAAAGTTTCAGGCGCTCAAAAACTAGTCGTGAATTTTTTTCTGCTGAAAGAGCAATGGCTTCACACGCTTAAATGCACCGCAAAAAGCACGCTTCCGTTCTCTTAAACTTTTGGCTGATGCATTTCAAGTCACGCCTAAATGGCGTTGAAACTACTTCCTGTTTTTGAGAGTTGTTTATTTGTAATGCCTGTCTAGGTCACATGAAGCCCTGGTTTAACTCGTAGAATTTTCTAAGATCTCTATTCAAGTCTTCTTTCGTTTAACAGACATGCGAGGATTAAGTGGCCTCCCGTTTTGGACTTTCCGCAGAAATGAGGCCCCGTTGGAGTTCCTGTTTCCACCTAATAAGTCTTCTGTACGCGAGACCACCATTTATTTCCCCCAGCACAGCTTTTGTATTCGCTTTCTCACTTGACACGGCCGCTGTAACAGCAGCTGGGCCGCTCCACTCTCCACCCTTCGCTTTTATACCCACCACAATAGCGTCATGCCACCCACCATGTTTGGTTCTGAATATAAAGCAGCCTCACATTGTTTGCTAGCAAGTAAGACAACTCAGGCGAATAAACACTGGCCCTCATTTATCAGAGTGAGGCCGCCTGTGCCATCGGCGAGGTCTCCACCGCTCCTTTGAGCGGGGTCGCAGTGTTCAACAGTCTAGGAATTTTATTCGTTTTATTTTTTGTTACAGTAGCAGTAACCACTTTCTGTCGAGAGCTGCTGTGCTGCTTCCCAGTAAAAACGTGCAGCCTTGGTTAAGCCTAAGCTGTCGTTAGCTAATCGCGGATGGAACGACCAAAGTAGTTCGCAGCTACTTCCACTCTATGAATGTCCATGATCTTTTATTTTTTGTTCATGATTGCTCTGTGTCCAGCAGTGGCTAAGCAGAATGGGCGATAGTGCGATATAAGGCGATGGGTAATTACGTAGAAAATTAACGTGCGAGCTGTTTTTATACAATTATGCTATTTCCAGCTTCCAGGTATAAGTGTGAACTATTTCAACATAATTTAACGTAGATTTTTATTAGGTGTACTTGTTTGCAGTGTGCCATTTCTGTAGGTACTCTTTCCTTCTGACCCAGTCTCTTCATAATAATTCCACGCCGCGCCTTCCTAGCAAATTCCAGTCTGAAGCATTCGACACTACTTTTGACGACGTTCCTAATTCCAAAAGTTTCGTGGCACACTCCCTCAAACAGGACAGACAGCAGGCTTAAGCTTTGGCCATGAGTATATGTGTTGCGAGCGAGATCCAGCTTTGAGAATATCCCACGGCCTTTTAAGTTTTGCTTAGCTAGCGCTATTGCTCCCGTAAAAGCGCTAGCTATCTGTTTGTGTAAGGAACGCTTCCAGAAATGTACATATTGACAACACGGCTCGTTCTCGAAAAAAACATAGAAGAGTCCCGAAACATGGGAGTTTAGTGGGCAAATACACACTTTACTCACAGCGCATGCCAGTTGGGTGCATATTTGCACAGGCTTCTAGAATGTAAGAGAGGTATTATGAAACGCCCCTGTTCCGCTACAAAAGATTATGTTGACTGATTGGAAACAATTATATAGCGACACATATGACAAAACATTTTTTTCTCACTGTTTCTAAAACCTGCTGGTTTCTGATGCTCGTGACTAAGCAATAAGGCCTTCTATCACAAGAAACGAAAACTCCATGTTTATGCGCACATTATTTATAAGATCAACAATTTCCAAGCAATTTCTTTCCTTGAAACTTAATCCTGTTTTATGACGACGTTGATGACATTCCGGACGAGCAGTATTTTATAACGCACACTATATTCCTAATATGGATGAAGAGATTAGAAGTTCTGTTTAAAGTTTTTCTCCTGGGAAAAGTAATGACACGCTTGCGGCTATTGTTGCGTTAGCCCTAAGTGGTTTATTTCACATTCAGCTCATAAAAAAATGAGCTTACACTTTGCAATTTAACCGGCGTTTCTCTTGTTTTCTCGTTCAGTTGAAATTAGGTTCTTTTGGCTGCGTTTACTTTTTGTCTCGATAATTTATTCAGACCAGGACTAAGGCAAGTAGTAAGGCTAGACCTTAAATATTTCATTTTTCCGGAAAAAGAATTAAAATGTGGGAGAAAAAGAAAGCAAAAACTGTCGAAGTAGAACCGCGTCTGTCGGATTACTCATTTCTTCTACATCGCTTCCATGAGGTGCTGCAAATCTGCATTCGTATGCAAATCTCCGCCGAACTACGCGCCGGCTTTAAGAGCTGCGCACGCGTTCAGCATAATGCTTAAAGAAAAAAAAGAGAAATAGAGAGAGAGAGAAAAGTGAGCCGTCATACCTGTGACTTCGGTCAACTCCATGTTGTCAATTTTTATTGTTATCATCGGATATCCTAGAGAGCGAGACATGGGGGGAGAAAAAGGAGACAGTTTTGAGTGCCTCTGACGGCGCTCTCGCGCGATGCGTCGTACATCGTCGTACATCGCACAAACATTTAACCAAGCGACGCTATAAATAAAAGAAAGAACAGGAAAACTCCAGTGCGTCTCGAAGAGATAAAGCAAACACATCACACGTTGTTCTCGAAAGCCCCGACGTCATCGGCGAATACCGAAGCTCCGGGGCTTCACACAAACAAGCCACTACTTTCCGGCCAAATATTCCAAAGCGTTTTCAAAAAGAGACCCCGCATAAGCGAAAAAAAAACTAGAACGCATCAACGTGCTTTCCTTTTTTTTTTGTTCCTCTTAGGGCGTGCTGTCAGTGCAAACTTGGGACTTTCAAGACGTCATGTAGTCTTTGGTTGGCACCTTGACACGTGAGCTAAAAATCTCCCGCGTTTCCTCGTGAAGCAAGGCGCACTTTGCCAGCTTCTAGAATCCGAATTTGAAGAGTGTGTTTCTCATGGTCACTTTTGACTCGCTAGGCGCCACGGCTGGCGAGTCTTATCCTGCGCATAAGCCAGTCATCATTCTTTTTATATTATGTCAAATTTATTCTAATGATTTGGCTTGCCGAATAAGATATTATAATAAAATGTTGTGGCTGAACCTTTTCTTGATATTGTTCATCAGCCAGAAATATAAATCACTGCGTGAGGACTAAAAAAAAAAGTTTAGGACGAGAAGGACGATTGTAATATAAAGGAGAAGGTTGATTGCGGGTTAAATCACCAGATATATCGAAGTCCTTCATTTTGCGTCACTATTTAGCTTCTTGAACGGGTGTCTGGAAACCTTTGATTCCTTTAATTTTGAACACTGAACGCAGAAAATGTAATCAACAGTTCAATGAAGGCGACAATAGCTAAATACTTGAAAGAGTAAGTTCAGTTCCTGTGTTTAGAAAACCACATTCACTAAGTTCGCACCCTCGACGTTTCAATTTTACAGAGAAAACAAAGCAAAGACCTGGATCACAAGCAATTATTCGGCAACGCGTTTGTTCAGAGAGGAAAGCACTGTTTCGTATCCCACAAGTCCTTTCAAGAAATTGTATGTTTCCCTTGGGCAAGATGCTGCCTTTACAAACAAGGCAAAGTGAGACAGATGAGCCGAAGTTTGTCTGGCAATGTTGTGGCGCACGTTTGATTCGTGCACCCACAATAACAAAACAATTTAATGCGTCGCCCATCTCTTACTCAAGCAACAGAAGACCCAGGAGGCTGGGATCTAGGTTTTGTGCATTTTGTTGCGTTGCGCTAGACCGCCAAATGTCGCAAGCATCGACACTGACAGGCGTCTATGCGGTCCCTCTATCTTCATGAATGTTACACCAGCAGGGCAGTCAAATTGGCAACAAACATAGAAAACGGTAAGTGCTTACTCTGAGCCTCGTAGTAATGATTGGGCAAGAATAGCTCGGGCAAATGAGCGAGCGCGGGGCGATTAAGACAAAGCTGCGCGCTTTAACATTCAAGCCATTGCTCCTTTTAGTCAGACATACTTTTCCATTACTGGTGTGTCCGCGCGGAGGGTGGGAAGACGCCGGTCGATGAACGTAGGACATTTTATTCATGCTTTTTTGCTTTCCTATTAGAGGATTCCGCCGTCGTATTGAACACGCCTACGCTAGCTTTAAGTTTTACAAGCCGATTTCTGATTGCGCCTGTATAAATTTGGTACAAAACAGCGCTGAAATTAAAATATCGGCCATTAATCGGCTGGTTTAGGTAACCAAGAGGACAGTTACTTTAAATTTATTTTTCTTTTAAACTGTCCCTTAAACTAGAACTGAGAAACAGCAGAAGCACTTTAAATACCAGAGCCGGGCGTCGATCAATAGTCTTTTTGGCGAACGATTCCGCCATAATATTTGAACGGCTTTACGAACAGCTGCGGGCATTGCACAAGCCGCACAGCTTAAGCCTCTGTGGCAGCTATGTTCTTTTTTGACAAGAGAGCGAGAAATTGTTCAACTTTCCTTCTATTTTCGCTTTGATTTCGACGTCTTGTCAAGCCAGAGTGTTGTATTTGTAATTTGCATATATATATATAATCGAAGCAGTCGGGGCATTTTTCTGCTTATCACGAATGTCCAAGCGGAGTCTCTCGTTTGACGCCTCGTTGGTTTTAACGACGCTGAAATTGAGCAGCTAGTCCTCTGTTTTTTTTCCTCTACA